>NW_024424452.1:18057514-18095955 GCF_017311325.1 Ursus maritimus | reverse complement strand
GGGGGGGGGGGGAGGGGTCCAGGGGGATCAAAAGCAAACCATAGTTCAATGGGGCCAGTGCGGTGAAAGGGGGTGAGCCAGGGGACGAGCTGGGGACTTGGCAGCCACAGAGGACCTCCAGGGAGTGGCACCGTCCTGGTACATCATCCTGGTAACATCCTGGTAAGAAGGCCATGACAGGAGCTGTGCCCCCACCAACCAGAGGCGGCTCACAGACACATTTTCAGCCAGCTCACGTGGCATTTTGCAAAATTCTTTGAATTGCCAGCTTTTAAAAATTGGGAGGTTTTATGTGAAAATATGGTTTTTGACTTTTACTGAGAAACGAAGATCTGGCAACACCAGGCCACATCCACAGCTGGGAGCTTCGGGGGAGCTGAGTCACGGCACTGAAGTCCCCACCACTCCCACTAGTCTCCCTGACACAGTGACACATGGTTACACCCCATCGCCTCTCCCATGTGTGATGCTTGCCTAGAGCCCACGTATATGTGCATGCATGGGGGGGGGGACCTCCTCTGCTCCCAGACCCCCAAACTGGCCCCCTGCCTCTTCCACCCCTGTGCAACTTTTATCTCTCTCTGGTCCCCAGGAAACTGTTCTCTTTGCTATGCCTTTGCACCTGCTGTTCCCAGAACCCAGAATGCCTAGCCCGGCTTATTACAAACCCTGCCTTCAGGGACACTGCGGTCCTTCTCTCTTCGCACACAAGCGTCCCGCACACCCCTAGCCTGCCCCAGGCCCGTTCGGGTGGTCTCCAGCCATGCCCTTCCAGGCACCAAGTCCCATGCTTCCCTAGGTGTTCCTCAGTTTCCTGAGCCTCCTGTACCCCAAACTGGTGCCCCCTGGTCAAAGCCAGCCCGTGGGTATACCCCACTTGGTCCTCACAGTGTTGGACAGCTTGGGAATCACTTGACAATATTTGAAACTTGGCTTTTGATGAACTGGCAACATTCCCTGTGTGGCGTCCACCAGCTGGTGCTGAGTGGCCGGGGGCACCCTTTGGACTGGGGGGGAAGGAGTGTTCTCCCGCTCACCCCAGGCCCCACACCCCCCCACCACCACCACTGGGGCATTACAAGCATCTGAGTTTGTGACCCCTTAATATACAGACTGTCGTGAACTCCTTAAGATAAACTTTGCTTTCTTCTTTTGTATCCCACACAGGCCAGGACCCCGAAAGCCCCCCATGCGTTATGCATTAGATTGAACAAAATTGCAAGAATTGCATTCTGGGGCCTCAGCCCAGATCTAGGGGAGTCCTGGCCTAGGGACAGTGAGAGTGATTCTAGGCCCCACCCTACGGGGCATGGGATTCCTCCTCTGCCCGGAACAGGGGGCTTGCCGCACCGGAGCCTTAGGGGAGCAGGGAGTCTCCGGGGCACGCTAGCCCTGAGCAGCTGGCTTGGCAGTGGACCGGGTACAAGTAGCTTACATGAGCTAGGCATATGCAAAGGGCTTCACATGTAGCAGCTTATTGATTCCACCCAGCGGTCCTAGAGATGGGTAGGCGTGATCAGCTCCATTCTACAGAGGGAGAAACTGAGGCACTGGACAGCAGAGCGGCTTGCTGGTGGCCGTCTGGGGCCCATCACACAGCCCTGCCTTTCAGTAGACACTGTGGTCACTGGAGAGCCGTGCCCTGTCAAGGCAGCGGTCACTGCCCCTCGGCACTGGCCCCGTGGTGCCAGATGGCCTGAATGTTCCAGAGAGACCAGAAAGCTCCCAATTTTTAGAAATTGTCAGCTAGTTTTGGAAATGTTAACTGCTCCGGGAGTCAGCGCAGCCCAGATTTAGCTGTAGGGCCGCCCATTAGTGCCCCGATCTGTCACATCCTGTTCGAGTCTATGGTCTTGCGTCTGTGGTGTTGGGAGGGCCAGAGTGCTTGGCCCAGAGCACAGCAGGTGGTAGGTGCTTGTCCCATGTCACAGAGTCTCACCGTCTTCTTCTGACTTTCTACATCACAAAAGCGGTTTTCATTCTCTTCTTCCCCAGGGGCATGTAAAAGGCCATTAAGGTCTCCGCCCCATAAAACATTCAAGTTCAGGTGCTCCAGGAAGGCGCACAGTCAGTTCCCAGAGGTGGGCCTCAAGACAGGCAGGAATTAGGACGGGACTGTTCCCTGTCCTTGAAGATCTTACATCCAGGCCAGGACAGGCACCAGCTGGTAAGCCCAGCTCCCAGAGCCCAGGGGAGGACCCTCGATTCCACCAGAGGAAAGGAGGAGGGGGAGACAGGGAGGGCCAGGGGATTCCTGGAGGGCCGGGCCCCTGAGCCTGCATGGTGGCTCCTAGGCAGCCGCAGCTCAGTCCCCAAAGCCCCCCTCTCCCCAGTAAACCTGCTCTCAGGGGGAACCCCTCCCAATCAGCTCAAAGCCCCAGGTCATGACAGAACCTATGGAATGTGGGATGCCTTCAGTGTGACCCCCACGGTCTGTGCGTGAATGGGGTCCAGCCATTGCACAGCGGGGCCAACTCTAGTCGGGTGCCCAAGGGACGGTTTGCTTTCAAGGCCTCTGCCCGGCACTCAGCACTTAGGCCTGGCCAGTGCCTGCTGCAAACACTGTTCTCCGGGGTTGTCGGCTGCGCGAAAGGCAGGTGTTTGTCTCGGGGAGAGCGCTTGGTGAATGCAGATGCCCACACCTCTGCTTGGGTCGTTGTCATAACGGAGCTGCTCCACCATCAACCTTCGCCCAGCGGTGTGTGTGCTCATTGGAAGAGAGATGTCATTCGGCACCTGGGCCAAGGAGGAAAACGGCCTTGCAAAGTCGATTAAATGACACAGATTGAAATAATTAATATTGTATTAAAAATGCATGATAGCCTCAACATGGTGGGTTCTTGTCAACTGTAAAGAAGGGCAATTAAGTCGGGGTGTGAACAAGGAAAGATGCTCCCATTCACCACAAGCCAACCGAAGGGTTCCAAAGGGTCCTTTTGAAAACCCATGACAGGAGAGTGTCTCTGAAGGTTAAGGAGGTAGGAGGAGTTTCACCCTGGACTCCTCGGAAGCCAGGCCAGAGTGGGAAACAGGCGGGACTAAAGGCCTGCTTATTGGAAAGGAGGAAGCAGGCTGGTTCCTTAGAAGAGAGAACCTTCTCCCTGTATCCACACCCGAAGACACACCATATGCAGAACTTTACTGCGGGGATGCCGAGGAATCTGGACTTGCAAAATCCTGGAGCAGCCTCCTCCCCACCACACATGTGCATCTCACGTGGTTTCTAACCTCACCTCGAGGTGTGGTGATGGGCACGTCCGTACTTATGTAAATACGGAGGAAGAGTCTGGAAGGTCACGTGTGTGCACACCCCCCACCCAGGGGCCCAGAGCAATCACCTCCGGGGCTAAGGAGGGAGCCAGGATGGGGACAAGAGACAGCAGGTCCACAGGGACTTAGTGAAAACTAGAAATGGGGTCGGAGCTCCGCCCGGGGCAGGTGATTGTGGCCGTGGCCAGGCCTCAGAGTCTAGCTTGACCTAAAGGGAGATGCGGGTCAGATTGGCTCCCCGTGCACCAGCTGCACAGCCTCGGGGAAGGCTGAGACTCAGTGTCTTCATCTGTAAGATGGGCCCTAGTGCTCACCTTGCAGAGTGGCTCCAAGGCTGGGTGACATGATGCGGCGACCTTTTATTTTTTTTATACTTGGAATCCCCGGTGAAGTGACTACCATTTGTTCCCCAATGAGGGAGCCCCCTCTGGTGATCCTTGGGCAAAATCCGCGTACAGATTCGGCTTGTTTGGCCTGCAGAGGATTGGAAACTTTTCTCAGATTTAAGCACTGTCAGGTAGGGCCCAACCTCACGGCTCCCCACGCACCCCCCCCCACCACCATGCCCTGAGGTTCTATCCTAGCACATCTCTCTCCCACCTGCCTGGCCCCCGCCTCCACCTGCGTCCCTTCTTCTGTCCCCTGTCCGCCAGACTTCTTGGAGGGAGCTGGGTGGCAGACAGCTAGAGGTCAGGCAGTGCTCCAGGCTGTCCATGGAATGTAGACAAACACACTTCGGAAGCCAGACATCTCATGAGGAGAGCCAGGGTCCCCACCTCGTGACTGCGCCGGACCGGAAGGCCTCCCCACCACCCCATCACCTCTTGAAATGAGAGTGTTTCTGTCTCGCCAGATGTTTCCGTGGTGGAAATTGTGCAAAACGAGCCATTGACGCTGCCCGTGCTGTCCTTCTCGAATAGCTGTTTCCTGATTAATTCACAGCAATCACCCGCTCTGTGCTTCCGCCAAACAGAGAACACATCCATAGAAACATGTAAAAGAGAGCTTTGAGAATTGACTTTTCTGACGGTCGGCAAATAGTAGCCTGCCATCCCGCAATTGGATGATTGAAGTCGGGTTCCTGTGGTGTAACACGGGCTTGATGCTTCTCATTCGAAATTGCGACGGAAACCTCTGTGGCCATAACTTGGCGAACCAGAAATTTAGTTAGAGCTTACTCGCCTAGCAGCAGGAAGGCTAAGGGCAGGGAATAAGGAGAGGTGAATACCCCCGGGGTCTGAGAGTGCGTATCTCAAACAGAGATCAGCAGCCAAAGTGAGGGGGACACCAACCAAGGGGTGAAAAAACAGGCTGCCATATTCCTGATGAGATTTGTTCTCGAGACACTGTCAGAGAACAGTGCCGTCCTGGAGAAGAACACCTGCGTTCATGCTCTTGCAGTTGCAAAGTCTGGGTTGAGTGTCAGGCATGTGCTGGGTACCTGCTGGGCCCTTGTACAAGGTTGGTAGGGCCTCCAGTATCTGGGGGCTGAAATTGGAGTGGGGGAGACAGGATCTAAGCTAAAAGCTGATCAGCAAGACCATTCCAGAGGGGGGAAGGACATTGAACAGGGCAATGGGAGAGAGAGGGGACCGGATGAGTCAGGGGCTCGAGAGAGGGTCAGGAAGATCTCTCAGAAGACAGGAAGGAGCCGACCTTGCAGGTATCTGGGGCGGAACACTCCAGCCAAGTGCACAGGTCCCAGGGTGGCCATGAGCTTTGAAGGATCTCAGAGCAGCGACCAGAGTGGGGAGTGGGGGCAGGAGGTGGAATGTGATAGGAGCTGGGGTCAGAGATGTCAGCAAGGGCCAGATCACATAGGTCTCACTGGCCACTGAAGGGAGCTGGAATTTATTCTCAGTGTCGTGGGAAACTGCTGGGTGGTTTTAAGCAGGGGGCTGCCATGAGCTGATACACTTTAAAAAAAAAAAAAAGACTGGCTGCTGTGTAGACAATAAAGTGTGTTCGTGTTGGGCAAAAGCACAGTGACAGCACAGAGAGGAAGCAGAGGCCATTAGGAGGCTCTGGTCATTGTCTCGGGGAGACATGGGGGTCCCCTGGGGCTGATGGCAGCAGCACATTCAGGGACAAGGGGTCAGAGATTCAGGAGGGGTTTTGGAAGTCGCCCCTGGGGACTCTGGCAGATGGGATTGGTAAGTGAGAGAACAAGAGGAATCAAGAGGACTCCCAGGTTGGGGCATCCAGTTGAATGGTGGGACCCATTTTTAAGATGGGCAAAGACCAGGTTTGAAAAAAGTAGATCAAGAATTCGGTTTGGGAAGGGGCATCTGGGTGGCGCAGTCGGCTAAGCGTCTGACTCTTGATTTCGGCTCAGGTCATGGTCTCAGGGTCCTGGGATCAAGCCCCGCGTCTGGCTCCATGCTCAGTGGGGAGTCTGCTTGAGATTCTTTCTCTCCTTCTCCCCCTGCCCGTCCCCCTGCTCGCATGCTCTCTCTCTCTGTCTCTCTCTCTCAAATAAATAAATAAATCTTTTTTTAAAAGATTTTTTAAGGGGCGCCTGGGTGGCACAGCGGTTAAGCGTCTGCCTTCGGCTCAGGGCGTGATCCTGGCGTTACGGGATAAAGCCCCACATCAGGCTCCTCCACTATGAGCCTGCTTCTTCCTCTCCCACTCCCCCTGCTTGTGTTCCCTCTCTCACTGGCTGTCTCTATCTCTGTCAAATAAATAAATAAAATCTTAAAAAAAAAAAAGATTTTTTAAAAGATCCGCGTGCCTGTGGATGGGAGAAGCAGGGAGGGTGGGATTACCAAGGGTACCAGGACACTCTGGGGGCAACGGATGTGCTCATTAGCTTGGTTATGGAGATGATACACCATTGTGTATTTATAGGTTAAAACTTACCAAGTTGTACACTTTAAATACGCACGGCTTACTGTATGAAGTTCGGGTTCTATTTCTCAATAAAGCTGTTTTCAAAGAGTTTTGCTGTAAAGGGGAATGGATGAACAGGGCAGTGGCAGGAGGAGGTGTGCTGATCTTTTAAGCATGAACAAGGAAGCATTCAATGCCTGCGTAGGCGGCACAAGTATGGGGAGGGGGAGACGGGAAGGCTAAGCCAGGCGTCCTGTCATGAAGGTTACCGTATGTTTGTCATGCCCAGGACTTCGAAATTCATCCCATCGGCCTGAGCTTCTCCACCTTCCATGTGCCAAAGAACCATCCAGAGAACCTGATGTAAATACAGCACCACACCACCTCCCCTCGGCCCCCCTCCGATCGCAGCTGAGGTGACACAGTCCCTGGGTATGGTGACAGGGCACCGCCTCAAGGGCTCCCAGGTTTCTCTGCCTTTCGAAAGCCACCAGCGCCCTCAGCTTGTGTGGTGGGGAGTCAGTGCTCCCAGGGGCAACCTTCAACTGCAGGGAAGGGGGTCAGTAGATAAACACCCCAGCCTCCCGCCTTGGGAGGGGCACTTCTGAGGTGTGTTCTGTGGGTTCCTGCAAGTGCCCCAGAGGGATGGAGCCCCATTTGCCTATAGCAGGGACCAGCTCAAAAACTGTTGGGGGCTTTTCTCCTGCCCTATCTTACTCTCCCTACTCCTTCTTGGGAACAGCTTCCAAATAAGCCACCTGTACTCAACCCTTGCCTCAGGCTCTGCTTTCAGGGCACCCAAAATAGGACACACATGGAATCAGGGGCTCTGCATTTCACGTGCACATCAGGCTTTCCTGATGCAGAGGTCCCAGGAACCATGCATTAAAGAACAGACGGTGAAGAACAAGGAGCATTTCACAAAGGGGAGTGACTGGGCCAGCTTTGCTCTTGTAGAGAGTGAACTCTGGCAATGTGAAGTTGAGGTTGAAGGAAGCAAGAGACAGGAAGCAGGCAGACCAATTAGCAGGCTGTTACCAGTGTCCCAGCAGGGAGTAACGGTGCGGAGGCAGCAATCGGGCTCTTTGTGAGTGTCCTTTGATTTAGAGAGTACGGAAAGGTTCACACAAAAATGACACTAGCCTTATTTAACATCCCGGACGCTATAGTTATTTTTTTAAAGCTTGCATTTCTAGCATCCCCCATGTTTCTTTTTGATCTCCTACTTCCAAACTTCGATACGTTAGCCCGATGCCACGCAGCTTCATTTTGTTAAATCTTGTGTTTTCAGGATCTTGACATCGGTGCCAAGAATGTGAAGCTTTACGTCAATAAAAACCTCATCTTTGATGGCACGTTAGACAAAGGAGGTGGAGAGGCCCCCGCTGACCGGAGCATCCTGGTGGGCCTCAAACAGGAGCAGAATGAGAGCAGGGGAAGGGCCCTGGGTGCCCCCTCGGGAGAAAGCCGAGAGGCCTGCAAGGTGGCTGGCACAGATGGGGAGCTCTCTCCACCAGCTGGAGCAGTAGTGGATGTGAAGGTTTCTTCCCAAGGAACGTTACTTGGCGGAAAGATGAATCCTCCCGACTGCACGAAGGACAGCTTGTCCAAGTTAGATGAAGACGCAAGCTGTTCGGCAGCCCCAGCCTTGACGGGTGGCGTGCCGGGGGCTCCCCCCCTCTGCCCGCCTGTGGAATGCCCTCCCCTTGACCCAGAGCTCTCACTGGCCCAACAGCTGGAAAACCTCATGGGCAGAAAGGTCTCCGAGCCACCAGCGAAAACCCCATCATGGTTGCAACCTTCGGCCACCGGGAAGGGCAGGAAGCAGGGAGGCAGGAAGCCAAAACCCCTCTGGCTGAGTCCTGAGAAGCCGCTGGACTGGGAAGGCAGACTTGCATCAGACGCCAGCCCTGACACTGTGGGGGAGGCTCCTAGAGAGGCGGATGTCAGGGATAAAGGCCCCAGGCGTGAGCCAGGGCGGCCGAGCAGCTGGAATGTCATCGCTGGGGAGAGAGCCCAGAAGGTGACCCCCAAAGTCTGTGATGACTTTGACATCTTCAACCAGCCCTCCAACAGGGAGCACCCTGCTAGTGGGAGGAGGGGCCCGAGGAAGGACACCCTCATCAGCAGTCACAGCGATGGCCCGCCGACTGGCAAAGGTAAGTGCGAGGAGCCGTCTGACGTGGGTGCTGTCGTCCTGGCCGAGCGCGGGCTGCTGATTGGCATGATACCATTTGGCTCCGTGGACCTCTGTTTCCTCATCTGCAAAGCAGGGGGCTTCTTCTCAATTCACTGTCTCAGGGGCCATGGAGGTGACAGGCATGAGTGGAATGGGAAGACATTCTGCACATTAAATTCCTCGATATATTTGTCATTGCCACCGAGTTACAGCTCCTTTGCCCATTTTTCTTGCCATGAGGCTTTTCCAATCTAGGCTTTGTTATTCTGCCTCTGATGGAGACATTGGTCTCTAATGACTTCCCTTTATTCTTAACCGTACCATCAGAAAAATAACCAAGCGTGTTGAGAAGTAGCACTTGGCACTTGCCTGGGTGGGGGAAGTACTATAAGGAGTGGTGAGGACTGTGGCACTGGAGAGGGCCAGCCCATCTAAAACGGGCAGCTGCTACTCCACTCGAAATGCTTTCTGGCATTCAGCAATGCAAGGCCCATGTACCAGGTCTCCCTTCTCCTTTTATAAAGAGAAATCAGAAGTGTAGAATATTCTTCAGTATGGGCAATGGATTGAGATTATTTTTAAACCACTATGTGGGTCAAAAAAAAAAAAATCTGCTGGGAGGACTCACCTGGTGCGTTAACTTTGCAGTAGATTATATCTGAGGAATCTGAAAGGCTGGGTCTCTAAATATTTGCACTCAGATTTGGCTCCTGGGAAGGTGCGCTGCCTAACAGCTAGGCCTCAGACCATTTGAATCCAGCCTCTGCTACTTCTAGGCTGGGACTTACAGAGCTGGGCACATCTACTTTCTGAGCCTCGGCGTCCTCATCTGTAAAATGGGAACAAACCGCCTCCCCCTCCTCGGTGTTGAGGAATGAATAAGATGATGGTGTCACTTAGTAACTAGAGCCTGGCATGTGGGAAGTGCCCCACTAGCACCAGATCCTGGGTCCTCTGCATGGCGTTCCGCCCCACCCCGCACCCCGCAGGAGCACGAGCGCTAGAGTCAAGCCGCCTGGGCGTGTATCCTGGTTCCCCACCCCCAACCCACCCCACAGGCAAGTCCCGACACCCCTCCGAGCCTCAGTTCCCTCGTCTGTGAAATGACGCCAACCATACCCATCTCCTGGGAGGATGAGATGAGGGTCTGTGTGTGGTGCAGCGTTTGGCACAGTGCCGGCGGCAGGCGTCGGCCGCTGCTGTTCATCGTCCCTCCCCCACCCCTGTGGTTCCCCTCCCCCCATCCTGGTGAATCTGTATGAGAAGCCAGTGTGTCTGTTCCCTAGGGAATCGGGTCAGCCTCTGTTCTGTTACCATCTCGTCCAGGCACATTACTCAAATGATTTCCTTCTCGGGGCGCCTGGGTGGCTCAGTCGTTAAGCGTCTGCCTTCTGCTCAGGGCGTGATCCCGGCGTTCTGGGATCGAGCCCCACGTCAGGCTCCTCTGCTGGGAGCCTGCTTCTTCCTCTCCCGCTCCCCCTGCTTGTGTTCCCTCTCTCGCTGGCTGTCTCTATCTCTGTCAAATAAATAAAATCTTAAAAAAAAAAAAATGATTTCCTTCTCACGCCAGCCCCATTTGACAGACAAAATGTGAGGTTTAAAGAACTTTCCTCAGCTCACACGGCCAGAAGGGGTTAGAGCAGGATCTGAACCCAGGCCATCCTGCTCCAGCATCCACGCGTCCAACTACTCACCCTATGGCAGCCCATTTCCGCAGCTGCCCGACCGGGGAGAGCCAGGCGATCCGGAGCCTCCCTGGTAAACAGACCCACAGAACCTCTGGGAGCTCTGGGGTGATGGGTGTTATTCTAACTTGTCCACATTCAGAAGATTTGGTCTCATTTTAATTTCTTTCCAGGCATTTCACTGCTTGGCTTAATGACACATTGAGAACCGAGCCCTGGAGATTTAATGCTTGTTAAGCCAGTCATGCTAGAAAGGAAAGTTGCTTAGAAATTTTAAATTACCCATTACATAGAGCCAAATCCCACAGCCATGCCCTTCAGGAAAGGCGCCGGCCGAGCCCTCCAACGATGCTTGTAGAATGAATGACTGCCTGAGTTCTTCCCTGGGGCTAGAGTCGTGTTGTCACCGAAGGATAGAGCCCGGAAATCCTTTTGTCCACCAGAGCATCTCATTGTAATGTCATCTGCATTTTGGAAGCGTCTGCATCAGGGGTCCATTGGCTAGAGGTGAATAAAATTGCACCTGCCCAATTTGATCACAGGACCTCCAGAAAGTGTGGCTGCCCATCACCTAAAATTGGAAGGAGGAAGCAGATAGCCAGGGGGCACCCAGGAGATTTTTGCCCCCTGACTTGCCACGGCTGCTGGGCCCTGCCTCTGCCACCTTCCCTCACTCCTCCTCATGAGATCAGCTTTCTCTGCTCTGTGCACAGGGCAGGAGATGCCCCGAAGCCCAAGAGTGACAGTTGCCCAGCTCTCGCTCCCAAAGTCTCAGGGGAGGCACTGATTGGCAGACGTGGGTCAGGTGTCCACCCCTTGTCCAATCAGCTGCGGCTGGAGGGCTTTTCACCTTGAACACACATGGCTCTGTTGTGTCTCCCCACGTTCATTCTCGTTTCCCGTTTTAGGAACGATTAGCATATACCTCACAGTGGTGCTGTTGATTTTTACAAGCCTGAGTTTTGAACTTCATAGCTCCTGTTTACCTCCACCAAGGGGTAGTTTTAAATCATCAATCCCGTCATCTCATACTGGTACCCCTCCCAACTGTGTCGACTGCAGGTTAAAGCAGCCGCTTTCTCGTGTCCATTCCAAGCTGTGGGTAGGAATGTTGACACAGACAAGACAAAGCCCAGATCGCTGCAGCTCCCCCACTCCCAGGGACTAATGAGTGGTGTGTTCTCCTGCAGACAGAGGGAAACGTGGGCTCTCAGCCTGCTGTCACATCCGAGAGATCCAGGAGAAAGCCTGCACCTCTCCGCTTTCAAAACCCCGAGTATACATCTCGGGGAGAATAAATCAGAAAGCAGGTGCGGAATGAGAGCAGAGTCCTGCCTTTCCTGCCCACCCAGGCCGAGACACACAGGCTGAGTCCCTGACACATGACGTCTGTTCGCTCTCCTCGGCTCACTTGCAGACCAACCCAGGCCGTTCATTTCAGTCAGTGGAAATCAAATCCCAATAAACTGATGTCATGACGATCCATATGGGAAGTTCCTTCTGCCAGATGTTAAGCCTCACGCCGGGAGGAAAGGAAGGAACTCCTGGGGTCTTTTTTAATGGCAGATGAGAAGGAGGGGAGGGGAGAGGACAGGTGTACCAGAGCTGACAGGTGGTGGGGGGAGTCCCTCCGCTCCCGGGCCTGAACCCAGGTGTTGCGTCATGGTGATGCCAGCCATCCATCCCTGGGCCGGCAAATGTGGACTGAGCACTTCTGTGCACCACGTCCTATGCCAGGCACTGGGACACAGAAGGGAACAGGGCAAAGAAGTCCTCCCCAAGGAGGGAGGGAGCCAAGAAGGGCTGGCACGCGGAGATCTGGGAGAAGAGCATAACTGACAGAGGGCACAGCTGGGCTAGGCAGGAAGAGACTTGTGTCCGTGGAACAGAAACACCGTGGAGCTGATCATTAGGGCGAAGGTGTGAGGTGAGGTTAGAGAAGCCGGAGGGGCCACCCGAGGGCCCGGGGCAGGGAGCGGGGGCATGGCGAGGAGTTAAGATGTTCTTCATGCCCAGCTGATGGAGATAGTATGCCAGTTGGAGGAGTTGGTGACAAATTCCCTTTCAGGCACACAGTGGATATGTCTGGACCTTTGGAGGGGTCCTTGGAACCGCAAGGTGGTGGCTAGGGGAGAGAAGCCAGAACTTGACCTAGAAAATTGAGCAGTGCCTGCCTGGCAACCAGGAGCTGGCAGGGTGAGGTCAGAGAGGGAGGGCAATGTTGAGAAAGGACCGGATGGGGTCAGGCAGAAGCTCAGGGTAGGGCCCCAGCGTGGGGAGGCGGGCAGCAGGAGCAGTGGAGAGCCCAGAAGTGCAAATGCTCCTGAGCCGGCAGAGGAGGGACTGTCTGGTGGAAGAGCTTCGCCGGGGATGTCAAGCACAAGGACCGAGAAAGGATTGGGTACTCAGAGTCATTGTGTACTCCCAGAAAGTCAGCTCCGTGGAGGGTTGTGGGAATGAGAGGACTCATATGAAGGCAAGGGATGGAAAGCCACCAGGGGTTTGACTTCAGGCATGGCTGCATCCAGGGGCTCAGATGACATCATCGGGACTCTCTCCATCTCTTGGCTCTCATTCCCTGTGTTGGCTTCATTGTCAGGCAGGCTCCGCCCACAGTGTAGCCAACTGGCCACCGGCACTGCACACCCACATCCAACATCCTGCCACCAAGGGGCACCAGTCTAAAGAGAGCCCCTCTCTCTCTGTAGTTCCTGTCCCAGCCTGGAAGCACGCTGTCAGCATTTGTCTAATCTGGATGGTCTGATGGTGGGGGGATCCCGAAAGGAAGATCAGGAGAAGGGCAGGTGGGGCTTGGGGGGGCCAAACCAGTAACTCTGCAAAGGGGGCCCCGGTTACAGGGGTTGAGGGAGGGTGGGAGTGAGAGGGGCGCAGGGGCTGCAGCCAAGGGAAGGAGAAAATCAGGCGGCAGTTGGAGGAAGCCACGAGATCAGGTCCGGCTTCCTTTTTCTTTCCGATAGGAGAGATTTATATGTGTCTGCAGGCGGAGAGAGGGCAAGGTGCCAGTGGGGAAGGGGTGATGGAGGGTTCTGGAGAGAGAGGATAATTGATGGAGCCAGGCACCCTAGGAGACAGGCAGAAAATAGAGTGCAGGGCACAGTCCGATATGAAAGGAGGAAAAACAGAACGTCCGTGTCATCAGTTGCTGTTTTTCCAGAATGACACCCTTACGTGGCAGTTAGTGAGGACAGGCTGCTGTGGGGGCACATGCCGGGGCTTTTCTATTCTACAGGGAGGAGAGTGTGGCCTTCAGAGCCGACCCTCTGAGGGCCAGGCCCACGCTGTCCATGTGCCGGGGACACAGGCTTCTGTTCTCCAAGCCAGCCTAGCCACACATAGGAGTACATTCCTTACCTGTATTGTTGGCATTCCTCATAGCACTTTTTCCTGATTATAAAATTAATACATCTGGGGAACTTAGAAGATCGGGTGATCAAGAGGAAGCTGGAAGTCCTTCCTCCTCACCACCCAGGAAGGAGCATGCTAACACGTTGGTTCACACCGCCCATACCCGGGTTTGCTGCAGCCAAAAGAGCGTAGCTGGCTTTTTTCCCATCTAACATTCACGAGCCTTCCACCTGCCATCAGGCAGTCTTTAAAACCACCGTCAGAGTCACGTGATGTGACAGCCTCAGAGCTGCCCCTCTGGATGCTGACTCAGGCGTTGCCCCCCCATCCCCCCACCCCCGCCCATCGTGTGTCTCTGACGTGCAGAATGGCAGCTCGCAGAACATCTCACACAAACAACCAGATTCTAGACTTGGGTAACCATAATCGATTTTTTACCGACCTGAATATTGGTGTGTGATGGGGGCCCCGACTGTCCCCATGCGGGGCAAGGGATGAACATCCCGGTCCACCTGTCAAAGGCCCACAGGGCCTCCAGGCATTGAGAGAGAGCCAAGAGCAACCGCCCTGATTTTTTGAATGTCCCCCGGAGGGCGACCCCACCTAGCCGAGAGCCCCCGTTGAGACCATCCGTAGAGGTCCCCACTCGCACACATGCCGCTAATGGGGCTCACCTCCCCCCCGTGTTCTTGCAGAAGACACCCGGCCCACCAAGACGCCGCCGCGGCCCCGGTGGTGCAGTGAGAAGGAGCACGCGCTGCACGAGTCCTGGGACTCCCTCAGCGCCTTTGACCGCTCCCACCGCGGACGCATCTCCAACGTGGAGCTGCAGGGCGACATCCTGGACGAGTTCCTCCAACAGCAGCAGAAGGGCAGCCGCCACAGCAACCAGCTGCCCCCCGGGAAGGAGGAGAAGCCGGAGCCAAGGAGAGGGCCGGAGGACAGCTCCGCAGACACGGACGACGGGAGCGACTTTGAAATCCCCGTCTTGCCTTATGGACAGCGCCTGGTCATCGACATCAAGTCGACGTGGGGGGACAGGCACTATGTCGGCCTTAACGGAATAGAAATATTCAGTTCAGAGGGGGAGCCGGTGCAGATCGCGAACATTCACGCGGACCCCCCGGACATCAATGTTTTACCAGCCTACGGGAAAGACCCCCGCGTGGTCACCAACCTCATCGACGGGGTGAACAGGACCCAGGACGACATGCACGTCTGGCTGGCCCCTTTCACGCTGGGCAAGCCCCACTCCATCTCCATAGATTTCGTGCACCCTTGCCAAGTCGCCCTGATCCGAATTTGGAACTACAATAAATCTCGGATACATTCCTTCCGTGGCGTGAAGGACATCACCATGCTGTTAGACGCGCAGTGCATCTTTAAAGGAGAGATCGCCAAGGCCTCGGGGACCCTGACAGGAGGTAGAGTATGTCTGTAAGAACGTTCTGGAAGCCCCTACCTGCTACCCGCTGAGGCTCTGAGGAAAAACTAAAGGCCCTGGCTAGCCAGTGACAGATGGGTCTCTCCTCTTCCTGGGCCTGGCTCACTCCTCGCTTTTTGCAGCATGCGGGTGGGAGAGCTGACCTCGTTTACACTCCTCCCCCGGGCACCAGCCTTACTCAGCTTCCCTAGCGCCTGAGTCAGAGAAGGGGGAATTCTTCTGCGAGTGAGCTATTGAGGGGGCGCTCCCAGGAGAACCTGTGGTGCAAGGAGGGAGACAGGATAGGAATGGGGAGACGCCAGGCAAGGATAGCGGTTGGGGGAGGCCGAGTCTCAGCCTGATCCGCAAGGGGTCTGGAGGAGAAATTGCGGGATCCGTCCTGCCTCAAGGCAGAGCAGCAGGGCTCCCCGGGTTGGGGGTGTAACTCCCACGCCCTTCCAGGCAAGCCTCCAGCCCCCAAAAAGGGGTCAGCAGGCCCCTGGGTGAGGCCCCAACAGCATCTGCTAAGGTACCTCCCCCACACCTAAGAAGCGGTTCGTTTCCTGACGGATCGCGATGACTGTCATTAGGTTAGATCCCTTCGTTAGGTCTAAGTGGCTCCCGGGCCATGTGAATTTCATTTGCAAATGTGTGAGTAATCACAAGGAAGGCTTCCTAACACAAATCAGGAGCTGTTGGTGGGTGGGGGTTTTATAGCACAGAGGTGGATGGGTCTGGGTTCCTGCTCTCCACGCCATGGGGGTTTGGAGCCAGCTGACACTTCCTGTCTCCGTGGTATCCCACCCAGCCCCAGAGCACTTTGGAGACACCATCTTATTCACGACTGACGATGACATTTTGGAGGCCATATTCTGCTCTGATGAGACCTTTGACGTGGACGTGGAGAGCCCCTACACCCTGCAGAACGAGGAGACGCGAAGGAGGCCGAGCACCGCCGGCAGCGATGGGGAGGACAGGCCCTACACCCAGGCCGGCCCCTGGGCTGAGGACCGGGTAGGACTGGCGGGGAGGGGAGCCCCCTGGAGAGATTTCTCCTCCTGGCTCCGAGTGGAGCAGGAGGAATAAAGATGGATAGCCTTTAAGCTGTTGGTGCTACTGTGTTGACATTTCCCATTTTTCTACTTCATTTTTTGGTCCTCTGTGTCATATTTCATTCTCTAATTATGTTTTATTTTTTTATTTTTTTTTTAAGCAAAGTGAAGAAAGTATTCAAATTTTAATCAAAGCTAGGAGAAATCAGTTCTGCGTTGTCTCTGTGATTTAGGGGTTGGCAGTCTCGGGGGGGTCTTTGCTTTGGGTTGTGTTTTGATCACTCACTGTTGTTTTTGATGGAAAGGACTAGAAATGCTTTTAATAGGCAGGCTGAGAATTAAAGTAATGATCGTCTCAGCCATCCGTTCCTGCACACGTGTGGCAATCCACCAGCACCGTGTTACCACGTGACCCACCCTTGCAGGTAGAGATCATCATATCCCCACGTAGGAAACCAAGGCTCAGACAGGTTAAGTGACTTGCCCAAGGACACACAGCAGGAGAGTAACCAGGCTAGAACTTGCATGCATGTCTCCAAGATCTGTGTTTTTAACTTGATAAAGCAATTTTTTAAGAAATGAAAGACCACCCTCGAGGGAAGGGCCGGTCCAAGTGAAGGACCAGGAATTGGGAGACCCAGGGCCCCCAGGGTTCTTGACGCCCCAAGGAGAAAGAGAAGCTGGCTACAGAGGGTGGAGGAGGGGAGTGGGGACAGCTGGAAACCAAAGGACAGGAGGCGGGGCCCAGCAAGGTCATGGGGCTATGGTGTGCAGATCCCACGGTGTTCACCGGGGGGTAAAAAACCCACAGGGGCCAGGCAGAGTGTCATGCAAGACTGAGGGGTGCAGAGCCCCCTGCTTCTCAGGACAGATAGGAGTTGGTAGTTCATCTTGATATTCTCCTGATTTTTCTCAAGAGAAGCCAGAAATCTGGGTTTTTATGGAAAACGTCCCAATTAAAAACTGTTGGCAACCAAGTGGAAATGCTTTCAAACCTTCTGTGAGCCACAGCAGGTCTGTGGTCTGGATCTGATCCCTGGGTCTCCAGTCGGAAGCTGACCTTGAAGCCTTTTATGTGCCCAGCACTTTCCAAATGCCTCTAAGGCTCTCTGATCATATCCAGCCTGTGAAGGACAGGGAGGAATCCTTCTCTCTGTCTCCGAGACGAGGAACCCAAGTTCTGGGAAGCCAGTGGCTCACCCCTAGAAAGCGACAGGGCTGGAGCTGCACCCCACCTGTCTGGGTATCCAGGTCAGCGCACCCACCAGGGAGCGTCCCAGGAGGCTCCGGGAGGGCAGGGAGCCAGGGAAGGCAAGAGAAGGCACATGGGTGTCAGGGCAGCGGCCTTCCCTGGTGACCCAAGGCTGCTCGGCATCGTGAATACCCCTGGCAGGCCACCTTCCTCACTCTCCACCCACAGCCAGGCAAGAAAGGGCCTCAGGAGGCTGTGTCTAGGGGCTGGGCCGAGGGCACCGTTGTTCCTGGGACTGAAACACCATCCCCACCGAAACTCTCACGTCCAGGCAACCAGCTTCCCTTCCTTTTGCATCTTAGCTTCCTTGTCTGCAATGTCGTAAAGGCCCTTTTGCCCTAACTTACAGCGTAGACGTCTAAGGAGCAAAATGTATACAGTGGGGTGCGGTTGCCCACTCCAACCGCCTCCAGACCAGGGCTGCTTTATCCCGGCCTCCCATGCCGATCACCTGACGAGCTTTAAAAATGCAGATGCCCAGGCCTCGGGTTGAGAGCCACTCTCTGCAGTTGAATTTTCCCCCCTCCGTCCCTCCATCCCTCCCTCCTGACCCTTCTCCCTCCCTCCTTCCTCCAGCTCCTTAGGTAAACATCTGTTGGGTCCTTCCCTGTTCCAGAAAATCCTGATCACCTTAGCTGGTGGTGTCCAACTCCTCCCCTACCAGTAAGAGCTGCTGGCGGGGACACAGACACACAAGGGTTTCTGGGTCTGGCCATGTTACCAGTGACAGAGCTTCCACAGTGGCAGAAAATGCACAAAAAGACACGAGGGGTTCCCTGGGGCTCGGGGTGCATATAGCATCTGGGAGAATGGCCAACCAGCTGTGCGAGTATCACTAAAATCACCTCCTTTCCCTCTGCTTCTCCTCCAACCCGTGCACAGGTCCCCGGGCGAGAGCTGCCATCCAGTCCCCCTGCCCCCGAAGTAACTACGCCAGAGCCGGGCATCTACCACGGGATCTGTGAGTATCCTGTCTTGGGAGAGTGTCCGGTGGCAGGAGGACTATCAGGGGCCAGGGGGGAGTCATGGCCACCAGGGGCAGAGATTCCTCGGACAGCCAGGCAGGTTGTACCTTGCACACAGATGCCACACTGCAGGACGAGTGGGGGCTGACACAGCCTGGCCTAGGCTCACTGGCCCCAGCTGGTCCGCCATCACTTTGGAGGAGGGATACCTCCCTGCAGTAGGCTTTTCCAGAAGGACACTTTCATGTTTGGTATGCAGTCACCTTATGTGTTAGTTGTGCCGTGACCTGGGCGGCTGTAGTTAGAGCCCAGAAAGCAGAGGACAAGCAGACATAAGAGAAGAGACCCAAGGCATCTGCCAGTCCCGTGATTTGGGCTGCCCTTCAAACACCTACGCGTACACAAAGAAAACATGCCTCTTCCCTGTTCCAGGTGGGGCGGGGGCGGCAGGAATCCTAGCCCAGGGTGCTGGGTCTTCTGAGAAGACAGAAATCTGGGTATTTATGTGAAATCTCCAAATTTTTAAGTGTTGGTGACTAATTTTATAATATTTTAAAACACCATATGAGCCAAACAAAACACATGTGTGTTCAGCCAGCCGGCTGCCAGTTTGTGGCCTCTGAGCAGATCCCATCTGGGCTTCACTGAGTCTGTTCCCTCTTCTTTTCCCTGCTGACCCTTCCAGCCAGGTCCTCCCTCACTCTGTGCACCGCCCGCCAGCACTGCCCTGTGTCCTGGGGCATCTTCAGGCCCGAGGTCCTGGTTGACTGATCGCCCTCCCCTTCCCTGTTAAGGAGGCTGTCAGCCAGCTCTTGACAGTCACAGCAGCTAGAGTTCCCCGGGGCGTGCTCTTGAGGGAGGGCAGCAAGGGGGAGGGTCAGAGGGAGGAATTGGGCCTTGTTCGGTCACCTCAAGGCCTCTGGAGCTGCAAAGGCCCGGGGAGAGGTCCTGAGTTGAGTGAGGGGCCCAGGCGCTTATACGCCTGTATCTACCCGTTTCGGGATGTGGGCTGCCCCTAGGGAGGGGCAAGGCCAAGGGCAGTGCACGTGGGTGGACTCAGCTGTGAGACATCAGCCCTCAGCACTCCCCTCCACTGGAAGAATGAGCCCTTCGGTCCCAGGGGTGGGAGTGAGACCCCACAGCATCCTCTGCACCCCCTTCTTGAGGCCCTGCTGTCACCCCCGTCCTCCCCGGGAAGCCTGCCCATGTGCCCAGCAAGAACCATCTCTCCCCTCCTCACAGCACAAAGACAAATCCCCTCTTAGAAGAGGGGAAGGTGCCTTGCTTTGAATCCTCACAGCTCCTTACATTCCAGAACACTCTCTCAGTTTCTCTCAATTACTCGGAGACAACAGAGAATTTCTGGAACCAGCCTAGTGCAGACGAGAGCCTGGTTTGGGGCTTGGTTTCGTCTCCCGTGCGGGCACCAAGTGGAGGCTACCCCTGCCTTATCTCCCCAACACTCAGTTCTTATTCGGTCCATACAGCCGGATCCAGGGGTGCAAATGACGTCATCAAGCCTTGGTATCTCCCTCCCACCCTCTGCCCTGTCACTCTCTCTTGCCTTTTCTCCCGTTGGTACCCCGGTACATGCGAGAGCTTCTGTTCCCATTGAGGCCAACAGTCGGCCCAAAATCAGGTCTCCCCTGCCTGGCTTGGGTCACTTGCCTATCCACAAACCAATCACTGTGGCTCACCATGGCGGGGAGGGCGGGAGTGTGAGATACTAAGCACGGATTGGCCAGGCCTGGGTCAGAGCCCATCCCTGGAGCCCCAGGCGAGGGGTCAACCACCCAGTCATGCTCTGGTGGAGGTGGGAGTGCCACAGCCAGGAAAGGAAGGAAGGTTGGCCTCGAAGCAGCCACTGTCCCCTTCATCTGATGATTTCCCCAAAGATGCTGTCTGTAAATGTCCTTCCTGCTGAACCAGCTTCTGACCTTTCTCAGAAATGTATTCTAGTACCTTCGGGAGTGTTGCCCAGAGCAGAGCTCAGAGCCCTTTCTGCTGTAGGGAACATGCGATGTCTGCTTCTCTACTCAGTAGGAAGAAGAACGTCCTGACCAAGCATCCTCTGCACTTTTGGAGGCGTGTGATTTCTGAATCGCTCTCCTCTGAGCCTTTTTGTTCTCCCCCCACTGTCTAAAATTCTAAACCCACTTCACCAGCCTGTGCAAATGGAGAGCACTTTGATAACGTGACCCGGGGGGATGCGCCAGGGTTGGTAAATATGGCCAATCCTATTAATGTTTTGAAAGGGGATATGTGACTTGCTAATTTGCAGATGACACTAATTTTGGGCGTTTTGCAAATATCAGCAGTGATGAATAGGAAAGTAGCTGAGAGAGTTGAAACGTGGGAGAGAAATAACAAAATTAATTTCCATTTATATAAATACTAATTGATACACCAGAGGAAAATGAATATGGAACGTGAATATTAGCTCAAACAGGAGAGCAGGCACTTTTGGAGCAACCCCAAATTAGATGTCCTTGCAGCTCGGCATGCCAGGCCAGCAGAGGGGCGGCTGGGGAGAGGCTGGGGGGCTGCCGGGGGGCTGCCTCCTGTTTTCCCTGGGGGAGGTGGCATTTCTCCCTCACAGTGATCCCCTCATCCAGATCCACTCCCTCCCTCACCTCCATGCACTCTGCCCCTCGGGGTCAGTACCCACAGCCACTCTGTCGCTTGGGTCAACAACGTCATCTCTTTCCCTCACTTCTGCACAAGCCGCTGAGCATTCTGACTGTGCTGTCTCCAAAACAGATCCTGAGTCTGTCTGCTTCTCCCCGTTTCCAGGAGGACCACCCCTTGTCCAGCGCAGTTGGTATCACAACAGCCTGGTCTCCCTGGAGAGCCCAACCCCCAACCCGAGTACACTTCCCAAGATGCAGAGGGGATCGAGTCAGCCCCCTGCTTCAAAGTCTAACCCTCCAGTGACACCCCACCGCAGAGAGAAGAAAATCCAGACTCCATGGCCTGATCTAGACCCTGCCCAATGCTTTGCACCTCATTTCCCCTCACTGCTCCCCTTGATGACTTGGTTCTAACCACAGGTCAGATTTTTTCCCATCCCAGAGCCTGTGCCCTTGCTGTCCTCTCAGCCTAGAATGTTCTTCCAGGAATGTTGAGGAATGGCGGCCTCCTACGCATCACTCGGGTCTCAGCTCGGGTGCCACCACCTCAGAGAGTTCCCTCCCTGACCCCGGCTACTCCACTCAGTCACTCCCTACCCACGCCTTCTTGTTGTCATGGCATTCATTGTTCTATGGAACTGTCCTATCTGTCTGTCTGTTATGGGCTGATTGTCTTCACTCTAATGGAAGCTTCCCCAGAGATTTTGCAATGTGTTGACCTCTGATTTGTTTACCATTAACTATGAATTTGGGGAAACTCAGTGATTTTACTTTAATTCATTTACCTGTGTTTATCTACTGAATACCTACTTTTCAATCCATCATTTATTTAAAAGGGAAAAAAAACTTTTATTGACCATCTGTTTTCCAGACACTGTTCTAGGCTCTGGGGGTCCAACAGTGCACAGAGTCAACAGAACTCCTCCCCTCAGGGAGCTTCCAACTTAGTGGGAAAGACGAGAAAACACACAAGCAAAGGAATGGAAAATACGTTGTTGGGTAGTGACAAGTGCTGTGACGAAAAATAAAGCGGGGAGGCAGCAGGGGGTGTTGCCATTTGAGCGCGGTCAGGGAAGGCCTCTCTGAGGAGATGACATTTGAACAGAGACTCAGGATGAAAAGGAGTGTATCGATCAGCTTTTGCCGCAAACCAAACCAACCCAGACCTGAGTGGCTTTCGCACAACCACTGTTTAATCCATGATCAGCTCATAATCACTGGCTCGACGGCCTCTCCTGGGTCTGCTCACGGGTCCGGTCAGCTGGCAGATGGGCTGACGGCCAAATGACCTTGGATGTCTCCTCTCCCATGTCCAGCAGTTGGGAGGCTATTGGCCGGAGTGACAGGGAGACCGGGTGCGCCCGGCTCCTTCACACGGCAGGACTCCCAAGTGCGCTTTCCATCCTCTGCGCGCACCAGCTCTGCGTCTCTCCCATTGGCCAAAGCACATCACGTGCCCCAGATTCCGGGAGTGGAGAAATGGACCCCCGCTTCTGGATGGGAGAAGCTGCAAAGTCACGTTGCAAAGAACGTGTGGCCATTTTGCATGCCGTTGGTGCCGTGAGGAGCTAGGATGTGCCCAGTACCATGCTGGCCGCATGTCTTTTCCACCTGCCCCCAGGATGCTCTCCGTGCTGCTTCAGCACCATGGAGAGCAGAAGGACCTGTGGCTGAGTTACCAAACCTATATTGGAAATGACAGGTGTGTAGGAGAGGAAGCCGAGCTCCAGGGAGACTGGGTGGCTTGGCCTCATTGGGCTTCTGCCTCCACACCTGAGCTCAATTAGGTGGGACCACATGACATCCTGAAAGTTGCAAAGGGTGTGAATCTTCTGAATAGCAGCCCCCCCAAAGGGTGCTAAAAGAGGCTCCAGATTCTTACAGGGTAGAGAGTCACTGGGCTTGGTTCTGCTCTAACGGGAGACCAGTAAGGAAAGAGAAGTTCTAGCCAGATATCTGATAGGACCTGACCAAGGGCTTCATTCAGTTTGAGCTCTCTGGGCAAATGGATGATTCGCCTGGGCCATATTGCCCCAGGACCACGGAGGGTCACTTCCAGATGGTCTCCCATGGAGCAGGAGTGAGGCAGGGGCAGAAACATGGGGGTATCAGTAAAACACTTGCTTACCCTGGATCCCAGGAAGTCTCGCGATAGTGCCCAATTTGTATAAAATGTCCATTTCTTATGTGTTGTATTGACATAGCTGCTTGCATGCAGTTGCTTATTTAAACATTCCATCTGGACCGCGCTCCTGCTACGTGTCAGGCACTGTGCCAGGCTTTGGGGACACAAAGGTCTAGCAGATCGGTTGGGGTTTCTGCCCTCAGGGAGTTCACCTCTGGCAGGGCAGATGGCTATGTACCAAATGGTCACAAGATCACGGCGGTGACCAGGGCATGGAAGTGGAAGTTCACGGTGACACGGCAGGCTGTGGATGGAGGTTTGATGCGCTCAGAGAAGTCGGAAGGGCTTCCCTAGGGAAGTGAGTTGGGATCTGAAGGGTGAGCACAACGAGGCCATGTGAGTTCCAGAGAGAACAGCACGGGCAAAGGCCCTGTGCCAGGAGAGAGGGATGGAAATAAGAATGACTGAAAGACTGGGCAGAGCCACGCTCCCTGGTATAAGACAAGGTATAATATGAGGTTAGACAAGTAGGTAGAAGCCAGACGGACAAGGCCTGTTGGCCAAGCAGCATGGGAAGCCACGCCAGGGTGTTCAGCATGGGCCAGGGAGGGGGGGCAACATGATGGATACAGGAGAAAGGATCCAGGGCTGTGTGTGGGTTTTAAAGATTTTATTTATTTATCTGAAAGAGAGGGAGTGAGAGACAGAGAAAGAATGACCAGGGGGAGAGGGAGAGGGAGCAGCAGACTCCCCACTGAGCAGGGAGCCCGACATGGGACTCTATCCTAGGACCCTGCGATCATGACCTGAGCCGAAGACAGACAATCGACTGAGCCACCCAGGTGCCCCCCATGTGCAGGTTTAAACAATACTGGTCCATTCATCCTGCAGACATTTCTAGAACATCAGCAGTGTCCCAGGCCCGAGGGTCACTAAAAGAAGAGGTAGAGAGCCTGCTCTGAAGACGCTTTCATCTGAGTTGGGTTTTCAAGTTGGTAGAGGCTCAAGGTCGCTCCTTTTCCCGTCTCCGTTGTGGGCCCTTGTCCGGAACCTCTGGTGTTCATGGGCCACTCTTCCTCCTGTTACAGGCCTCCAGCTGAATTTCACCGCCTCCTGGGGGGACCCGCACTACCTGGGGCTCACGGGCCTGGAAGTGGTGGGCAAGGACGGCCAGGCACTGCCCGTCAGCCTGCACCAGATCTCGGCCTCCCCCAGAGACCTAAATGACCTCCCTGAGTACACCGATGACTCCCGGACCCTGGACAAGTAAGTGTCTGTGAGAAGCCGCCTGCACGGATTCCCAGAGCCATCCCCTCCCACCACGAGCAACGGAACACGTTCAGCCCGAGAGGCGGGGTCACTCAGGCTCAGATGCAGAGCGGGGGCTCGGGGACCTGCTCTTCATCTTTGACTCCAGATTCAAACATCAAGTCGTGTTCCCTGTTCCACCTTCCACAGCCACCCCATGGGGTCTGTGGTCTTCCTATTTTAGACTCAAGGGAAACCAAGGCTTGGGAAAGGGAGATGACCCCCTTCCAGGGCCACAGGGCCGGAAGCAGTGGGCAGGGTTCTCCTGCTCCCAGACACAGTCGTGCTTTGTGTGATCTCCAGCACGCTCAGCATGGGGCCCGGAACACCGGCGAGAGCTTGGCAGTCCTTCGCTGTGCCGTCTCTGCCTCTGAACACGAGGAACCCAAAGCTTGCCATTGCTCATGGTGGGAGGGGATGGCTCCGGAAGTCCAAGTCTCCGCAGTCCTCTGTGGGCGCTTTCCTCTCCGCTTTTGTCTGATTTCATCAGCCCAGACTGGGGCCAGTCAAGAAGAGGGCAAGCCTGGGATAATAGCATCAGTCCACGCTCCCGTCACCACAGACGGGTGCTGGCCCCCTGCTCAGGACAGCTGCCGGGCCTGGACTCTGCCTGGAGGGCTCTGCTGGAGGGGTCAGAGGGATGAGAGTTCCAATCCTGGCTCTGCCCCTTACCAGCTAGTAAGTCTCTTAACCTCTCCAATTACAATAGGAATGATAATAAAATTATAGCGGCTATTCCTGGAGCCCCAAATAAATGCCAGACTCTGGGGCTCCACTAAGCAGGTTACAGATACTCGTCCATTTATGCCTCAAATGGTCCTAAGAGGCCCCCACTTTACAAATGAAACTGAGCTACGGAAAGATTAAAAACTGGCCAGAAGTCACCCAGACTAAGAGTCATCTGAACAGAGGTCCATGGGAGACCAACAGCCATGCACCTAACCACTGACCTCCACTGTCTCCCCCTGCCTCACTTGCCTTATCAGTAGAAGGGGGACAATAAATCCCCTGGCTGGAGGGCGGGGAGGGGATCGCCACACCACATCTGCACCCCATGCCCGGCCCAGAGCACCTGCGGTCAATGGTAGACTCCTCCCTGCTTTCCCATCAGGGGCCCCTTAACCGTGGCCCTCACGCCTGCTGTCCGTGTCTGCTCATGAACCACTCAGCACTCCGCATCTTGGCACATCACGCACATACTCAGGCTTGGAGTCTGTGGACCCAGCTCCCACTGCAAAAGTGATCAGCACACGGCCGGCCCTACTTGTTCATCCACACCCACCCACTTACCAAACCCCTCTGCCCGGGTTACGGGATCACAGCAACCCCCAGGCCTGATAGCATTCCATCTCTGAACACTTCCATATGTAGCTCTAAACAGTAAGGACTTTAAAAAGAACATAATCTCAGTACTGTTGTTACACCCCAAAAAATTAACGGTGATTCCCTAAATTAGTAGACATCCAGCATGTTCCTATTTCCCTGAAAGTCTTCTCACCTTCCTTTTTTAAGTTTGTTTCTTGAATTGAGATCCAGATAAAGTCCATACGTTGTGATTGGTTAGTTTGAGGTCCACATAAGGTCCATATGTTGTGATTCTTTGATATGTCTCTTAAGCTTCTTATAATCTCTAGATTCCCTTCCATCCTTTTTCATTTTTTTCTTAACAAATTATCTGTTGAAGAAAGACTTGTTTGCTGTATAGAGTTGCATCTCCATGGTATTGTTTAACCTGTTCCTCAGGCCCCTGTATGTCTTGTAAATTGTTCATTGCGTCTAGATGCCTGATCAGACTGAGGTTGGACATGACCTGGGGGTGTGGATGTCACTGTGAATTCCCTTCAGGACGTGTAGAGTGTCTGGTGGTGAAGCTTTTTGTGACGTTGGCCGTCAGTGCTCAGTGGCTAGAGCTGCTTGCTTGCAAGATGGTGATGCACTGATCCCATCATTCTTTTTTCATCAATAAAGAGAAATTTTTCTTCAATTATTTGGTTACTCTGTGATACAATGCAAATAGGAAAGGTAGTCTGAATGCTCGGTTCTTTTTTTTTTTTTTAAGATTTTATTTATTTATTTGACAGAGAGACAGCCAGTGAGAGAGGGAACACAGCAGGGGGAGTGGGAGAGGAAGAAGCAGGCTCCCAGCGGAGGAGCCCGATGTGGGACTCGATCCCGGAACGCCGGGATCACACCCTGAGCCGAAGGCAGACGCTTAACGACTGCGCTACCCAGGCGCCCCTGAATGCTTGGTTCTTTTCCTTTATTTTTCAGTTTGGAAAATAAAAAATTGTTTCTCTAACATTAAAACGTTTGTGTTTGACTATCCTAAATCATGGTTTCAAACAGACTCTTTGAAGGGTTTCAATATATTGCGGTTTTTATCTTATTGATGCTCTTAGATACTGACAGCTCCTGGATCCTTTTTTTTTTTTTTAAGATTTTATTTATTTATTTGACAGAGACAGCCAGCGAGAGAGGGAACACAAGCAGGGGGAGTGGGAGAGGAAGAAGCAGGCTCCCAGCGGAGGAGCCTGATGTGGGGCTGGATCCCAGAACGCTGGGATCACGCCCTGAACCGAAGGCAGACGCTTAACGACTGCGCCATCCAGGCGCCCCCCTGGATCCTTTTTTAAAATGGTAGTGTGGGACAGCTCTCCTGCTTTCTGATGTCACAAGATATTCCAGGCTTCCCTTGCATATTTCTTGTCCCAGATGTGGAATCAGCCATTTTTCCCAAGAAGCCTTGATTCCTTCTAGTGGGAGATGGTATTTAGAGACCATAATCTAGCCACTAGAGATGCTCATTGCTACTGGGTTGGTCACAGTTTCTAGGCTTTTCTGTGGACAGAGCTGGGAAATATCATGTAGATATTCTTCAGGGTGTCCGTAGGGACATCCCTTCACCATCAACTATAAACTCTTCAACAACTCTCCCTACTTTCAGAATCGGGTAGCAGTTTTCTATGGAGGCAGCCCCATGTCTAGGACACAGAAGTAATTGCTTTTAGAAGGAAATGGAAGGTTCTGTAGTCAACCTAATTCCACAAACACCTCCGTTTTAAATTGCTGAATTTCCTCAGTTTTAAGATGCCAGCAATTGTAAGACACACCATCCATCAATTTAATAACAGCCTTTTAGAGAAAAAAAGAAACATTACCTCCTTGGATGAACACTTAGATTGTAAGATTTATTCCAAATCCAGAACTTTAAGATGTAAAAGGAAAAAATAAAGTTTATTTTTAAATCTAGGAATTTCTCCTAGCTCAGCAGCCTCAAAGTCACCAGGAAATCAGGAGGTGGAGGGGAGGGTTACCCAAGAGGCTGAGAGCTGGGCCCCTGTTCCTGTAGGCTGGGCAGTCCAGGGGAGTCAGTGGCAGGATGGTCTTTGTGATAAACACAGGCCAAGTTGAGAAGGATGAGGCAGGACGTTTGGAGCAGGAGAACCAGAAACTGGCCAGGATAGGAATGCAATGCAGGCGAGGTGACGAGTTCATTCAGAACACCAGCCGAGAACCCCTAAGGGCAGGGGGCTTCCCTGGGCTATCCAGGCTGCATGGTGATGAGCCAGACCAGCTCCCACGGACACACCTCCCCCTTCTTGTGTTTTCCCCACACCAAGAGCTGCCAAGTTCACCCTAGTGCCTTAGCATCTCTGTCACCAGGCACCAGAAAGAAGGAATCGAATTCTTTCAAAATGTACCATAGAGCCAATACAGCATTTTGTAGAAAGTTTGGAAAGTGGAGAAAAGCATCCACCTCCCATCACCTCTGACACAAATGTGTTTTTCTCTTCTGCATAGGCTCTCCTGGCCCCTGTCCTCATCTTCCAGTATTAAAATAGTTTTCCATGTCACTGCGTCATCCTCACGATTATCGTACTAACAACTGTACAGATTTACTTGGCCCTTTGTATTTTGAGACACTTGGGTTTTTTTGGTTGTTGGGTTTTTTCCCCTTTTTTGCTGATATAAATAAACAACACTGTAATGAATGTCCTCATGCAGATAGCCTTTCCCACAGGTTGAACAAATTTTCCCTAGAGGAAAACAATTCCAGAAATGGGATCCCCGGGTTAAAGGGTCCTGAAAGGTGACACATGTCCCCCCGTTATTTTAAACCTTTTGATCGCTTCGCTGCACCTTTAACAGCACAGACTGTTATATTTTCCAGTTTCTTTATTTTGTCTGATTTTACAGATGAGACGTGGCCCCTCACAGTGGTTGTAATGAGTCCCACCTCCCTTTAACAAGCCCAGTGCGTCCAGGCCCGCGCCAGGCAGGGTGCCGGGGGCCATAATGGGGTGTAGACCCCCTGCTCTGATTTCTCCCACAGGTCGTGGCCAAGCCCCACCTCACCGCTCCCTCCCCACTATTTGCAGGTTAGTCGATGGAGCCAACATCACCATGGAGGATGAGCACATGTGGCTGATCCCTTTCTCGCCTGGCCTGGACCACATGGTCACGATCCGCTTCGACAAAGCCGAAAGCATCGCAGGCCTGCGCTTCTGGAACTACAATAAATCTCCCGAGGACACCTATCGCGGGGTAAGCTGGGGAATAGCAGCCGCGCTCAGTCCACTGTCAGGGAAACGGCGCCTTGATGAATGGCTGGCGTGGCTGCCAGAGAGGAGCATAAATCTTCCAGAACTTTCCAAATGGAGCTGGGGGGTTACAGCCAGGGAGAGAGCACACTGCTGTTTGCTTCTACTGCAAACAGCAAATGTGGGCTGAAGAGCCCAGGGCAGACTTCGGACACAGAAGCGCTTTGTTTCTTCTGGGGGTTGGGGTTCGGGGGTCCTCAGGAGGCCCAGCCCCCAACCGTAGTGGTAGATTGGGACCTTGTTGTTCATTGAGCGCTTTGGGGGCCAGGCCCTGAGCTGTGGGCTCTGCACCCATTCATTTCAGGGGACCCTCACCCCAGCCTCTGGGAGACAGGTGTTATTACCCCCATCTTTCAGGGTATTAAAAACTGGGGTTCAGAACAGTGCATTCACTCGTCCCGAGGTCACACAGCGAGAGCCCCAGTGGTCATCTGCTGGGCTTGGCGCTCACACTCCAATTCTATGTATGTCCTTCCACTGCTGGGTGTGACAAAGCCGGGCCTCTGCTGCACCGTGGAAAGAGAAGAACAGAAGTGCCCTTTGCATGGGCTCTTGTGTCGTCATGTGACTACGGACTATGATAGGTTCGTCCCCTCCCCCCACAACACAGAAGTGATGGTGATAATGTCAACTAAGATATAGCAATGCCTTTAGGGCCCTCAAGTCACAAGGCCCTGGTCTGAATCCCCGCTCCAACCCCCACCAGCTGTATGACCTTTGGCGAGTGGCCTGCTTTCCCCGGGCCTCCGTTTCCCCATCTGTAAAGGGAGGAGGAAGAGGATGATACCGCCTTGGGAAGGTGGTCGTCAGCCTCTGCCACACGGACGTAGACAAAGCCAGGCCTCGGCCTTGGGTCCCGGGAGCCCCGGGTGTGGCTCTCCGCCACGCAGGTGCCACAGAGTTTCTCCCGTGGGCCGCGTGGGGCCTGCAGAACTGTGGGGGCTTGCCTGTGTGGAGTCAGCAGCCCCCGGGCACTCACCTTCTTGAGCGATAGCCCCCAGGACCATACAGACCCTCCCGGGCTGCGCGGGCGTCTCCTCGAGTCTGCTCTCAGTTCATTTAAAAAGGCAGATATATTGGTGTTAAGAAAACATTCCTCCGGCTCAACTCCTGCCTCGGGGCATTTACATTCCCTGAGCGAATCAGTCCTTCCAGCGAAGGCTCCGTGACCTGGATTGGCTGCCTGGAAATGTTGGACCCAGAGCCCCTGCCTCCCAGGCCTGGCCGCCGCCATCCGCGTCGGCGCAGGTGACAAGTGGCCACTGTGGGATGAAGGAGGTGGGGAGATGGGCAGAGCCTGGGAGGGGGGATCCCAGACTGCAGGTGATGTAATCTCTGCACCTCCCCCAGGAGAATGCCTCGGGTGCCTGTGTCCCCCAAGGCCCTCTGGGCGCCCTGGTGACGGGCCCCTGGCGAGTGTTTAGAGCCGGGCCCTACTCGCTGGAGTGGCCTTCAGATTCCTGCAGTGTGTCCTTGGGCAAATTGCTTAGCGTCTCTGAACTCCCAGTTTCTGTGGCTGTAAGATGGGTGATAATAGAAGCTCTGTCCAAGGGACTAACCAGAGGCCTGGGAAGTGAGGGGCACTTCCCAGAGGACGGGGTAGCCCTGGTTGGGGGCCTTCCTGGGCCTCTGCTCTGCAGCCAGCTTCCAGCTAGCTCCAGCCCAGCTGAAGAAGGACCTCCTCTTTCGAGGCGAGCCAGCAGAACCGCCGGGGTCAGGCTGATTGTACTGGTCCGGTTCCACGTCCCTGGTCCGGTTGTATGACCAGTGGGTGACAGTTCTGTTCGTCCAGGTTCAGCCCTTGGGCCAGGGTGTGAATCCGCCTTGAGCAAAGCCAAGTGAGGAGATATAGGGACAGCCTTTGGGTCCCCATATCCAGCCATGCCTGAAGCCATTTACCCTACAGTTTTCAGGCTTATGTGCCCTGTGACCGGCTGCCACGAGGGGGCTCCCGAAATGCTGAAAGAGCAAAGGGTCACGGAGGCACGTTAGTTACCAGTGGGACCCCGGGCAGGGCCCTCTCTGCGTGGAGGGAGCCCCTCTGCGTCTCCCAGAGGTGAAAATCTACCAAGAAGATTTCGGGAGTCCCAATTCCAAAATGCGTAGTCAGAGAGAGAGTGCTGGCCTACTGCCCCTCTCTGCTCACCCACCACCCCCCTGCCCAAGGGAAGCAGAGCTGAGCCACTCCAGACCCTGCTGTTCAGGCTTTGAGATTTACTGGTAGATCCTGGCCTCTGGCTGGTGAAATCTGTCCCAAGCCAGGGGAACATGTTGGCCCAAACCGAACCCATTCGGCAAGCTCTTGGTAAGCGCCCACGATGCACCAGGCCCTGGGGCAGATTGAGATGGCCTGGCCAGGGTCTCTGCCGCGGAGGGAGACCCAGACACCACCAAGGACACTGCTAGGGATGACCTGTCCTATAAGGACGAGCTCGGGCTGTGAGGAGGAAGATCAGAAAGGCGCTTACCGCGTTGTACCACCTCAGGCTACTGTGGCCGGTCAGATGGGGGCTGGGGAGGGCACCGGGCTAAGTCAGGTGCCAGCCCTGAAACTTGGGGGCCACCATGGCAGGGGCCGCACCTGCCTGGTCCCCTGCTATCCACCCAGCGTGCAGCACAGCGCCTGGCACGGAGTTCAGATGGCACCAGAAAGGGGACCTGGCCAGGTGGTCCTGGTCTGCGAGAAAAGCCAGACCGAGCGACGTCTCAGCCTGGGGACTCCGTGAGGGCACCCCGTCCCGCTCGGCCACGGCCAGCATCAGGGCCAGCCCCGTTGGCGCACGCCGCCCGCCTGCACGCTGCTGGCTCCCTTTCTTCAGACGCATTTCTCCTTTTGTTTGCTAGGCCAAAATCGTCCACATCTCCCTGGACGGCCTGTGTGTCTCCCCTCCAGAGGGCTTCCTCATCCGGAAGGGGCCGGGCAACTGCCACTTTGATTTCGCTCAAGAAATTCTCTTTGTGGACCACCTCCAGTCTCGCCAGCTGCCCCAGCCGGCCCGGAGGTGAGCGCGAGCAGCCCCGGGAATGTCCCCTCCCCGTCCTCCAGCCGCTGGCTTCACCGTCGCTCTGAAGTCGCTACCTAAAGGTTTTGAAATGATGATCAAACGCCTCGCTTTTCAACTCGGCGGCTTTCTAAAGCTCTGCCGAGCTCCGCGGAAGCCTGTGGGATGTGCCCACCTTGTCTCGGGACGTTTGGGTTCCCACAGTCTGGAGCGTTTGAGCTGCTTCAATGCTTCGTTGCACTGCCTGCTGGGAAAAGAGGCTCCAGCCTGCCTCCGTTCCAGAAATGCCTGCCGGCCAGTTCGGGGAAGGGCCTTCTCTCTCTTGTTCCCGGGTTGCTGGTTTAGAAAGATTCAAAGAGGAAATGAGAGCCTCACATTTCATGGGTGCGCTGGTATTTCTTGGCCCCGTCTTAGCTGCATTAAGTTTATAACAATTTGTAAATGCCATGCTCAGTTACTCATTTAAACACCCCCCATGTCCAATCGCCAGAGGCCAAGCTCACAAAACAAAATGAGTTTCCCTCCACTGTGTGGCTTGGATCACTTCTTGGGCTGGTCATTGGGAACAGCCACTTAATTATAACATTGCCCTTGAAATTGAAGAAAACCCCTAAGGCTTGGTGGGTACTGGTCCATGGACCAGGGGGAGAGGTCCCCAGGGGAGGAGTGTGCAGGGGAAGAGAACCCTTCCTCCCAACGGCCAGATCTGTTCGGATGCTTTGTATTCATCCTTCAGGGAATCCTTCCAGCCACCCTTTGAAGAAGGGGCTATTGCGCCCATTTTACAGATGTGAGCATTGAGGCCCCCGCTGTTGAAGCCACTTGCTCAGGATCACAAAGCGAAAGCCCACAGGGTACACCCACCTTCCAGCCTCCTCTCCCTGCCCACCTCCCATCCTGCCTCACACTCCAGCCCCTCGGGTGCTTTCCCACCACAGGGCCTTTGCTCTGGCCGCTCCTCTGCTTGGAAGGTTCAGTTCTGATTCTTTATGTGGCTGCCTCCCTCCCTTCCATCACTCCGGCATGGATCTCGCTCAGCTGTCGGCACAGCGCGGACCTGCCTTGTTCATGAGAGGGCAGGAATGCCGGGTGGTTAAGAGCGGACTCCCAGAACCCAGAGCCTCAGATCACATCCCAGTTCTGCCCCCTGCCAGCTGTGTGGCCTTCAGCAAATGACTGCGCTTCTCTGCGCTCATTTCCTCACCCGCAAAGCCCAGGCTATATCGGTACCCACCTCCCGGGGTTGTTTTGAGGCAAGAAGAGTCCACATAGACGAGCCCGAGGCGCCCGAGTCTCCCGCGGTGGGACGGGACTTCGCAGCGGGCACACACTTCATTGGTCCGTCCCCGCTGCCGGGGACCCGCTCCCACCCGGCCACGTCTTTGAAGTCTGCCGCCTGGGGCATAACTGACCAGCCGTCAGGGTCATTGCGATCTTCTGCTTCCTGGTGCTGTTTTGTGTCTTTTTAGGCTCGACACGCAAAGCCTGGAGCGGGCGACCATGGACTACGAGGCGCCCCCGATGCCTTGCGGCTGTATCCTCCTCCCACCTGTGTGCGCATCTCAGGCCCTCAGGGGCCACGCCTGGAACCCCAGGAGAGGGCTCGGTCCTCGTGGCAGTGTTGGGGTTCCAGGCAGGCCACGGCCGAGGAGCTGGGGCGCCACACGGGGAAACCCAGGGGAGGATGGGAGGCTTCTGGGGCCTGGGGCTCACTGCGTGCTGCTGGGGGCGGGGGCAGCGACAGTTACAGACCCCGCCCGCTGGCCGGCTGAGTTTTCAGGAGGCAGCACCTAGGACTCCAGCCAGGAGGGTCCAGAGAAGCTGGAACTCTCCCCAGGGCCTGAACTGGGGGCTGTCCTTGGAACCAGTCAGGAAGGAGGTGAACATTATAAAGTAAGGATAGCCCCAGTTTGCTGGATCCTTCCCTGGGCCTGGCCCTGTCACAGCGGGTTATTAACTCAGTGCTTACCACAGCCTGGGTTGGTGGTGCTGCGAGCATTCCCATTTCACAGCTGAGAACACGGAGGCCAAGAGAGGCTAAGGACCTGCCCAGGGCCACAGAGCTGGGAAGGGGCCGGGCAGGTGAGTGAACACGAGCAGCCTGGCTCTCTCAGCCTGTTCTGGATGGACTGCCCGTGGCTATGATATTGCCCAGAAACTGCCTCTCCTGCCCTGCCAGGCCCTGGAATGCTGGGAGCTGGTGGGGGACAGAGCTGAGGACTGTGGGACGCAGTCAGCAGTGGCGGCTCACGTGGCCACGACCCATCCCTCCCGGGGCTCCAAAGCTCATGTATTTCCCCCCTTAACACCCCCCGGACCCTGCACACTTGAAATGGACGGAGGAGGAGGGAACGGGCACTTCGTTCTTGTCATTTTACAACCAGGGAAACTGAGGCAGGGGACAGTTTGAGTCCCGGTCACTTCGGTCAGTGCCAGCACACAATGAGTTTGTGGCCCAAATGGTTCTCGTCCTGCCAGCTCCCTCTTGTCCTCCTGTCTCCCCGGCTTGGGGGACAGTTTTTAATTCTTGAAACACACACATACGCAGTTTAAATTCAAGTATATTTTGATGGGCTTCAGTCTCATAGAAAAAAAATGATTTTTTCCCTTTTATTCATCTATAGAAGCCCCCCAAAGTGTAGCCCTAAACTATCTTTGTCACTGTTTTGCTTTGTTCTCAGAAAATTAAGCCTGTTTTTCCTTAATAACATCTCCTAGTCATTTTCCAGTTGCAGCTCCTGACCAGCTGGGGCGACCCCTATTACATCGGTCTCACGGGCCTGGAGCTCTATGACGAGCGGGGAGAAAAGATCCCTCTGTCGGAAAACAGTATCCTTTCGAGGCTGAAGGGGACTCCCCCGCGATGGAAGGGAGCATGGGAGGGTCGAGGGGGAGGAGAGGAAATGTCCCTGTAGGAGCCAGACCCCAGGACTAAAAATGCCAGTGGGCTCTGCTGAGGGTCAGATGCTGACCCTTGGGGTGGTGGGCAGAGCAGGGAACAGCTTCCAGCCACCCTTGCCAAGGCATCCATAGCAGGAATCCCCCAAGACAGATAGGCCTGTGGCCCGGAGATTTGGGGGAGGGTACCAGCTGCACCCCCTCCTGGAGAACCACAAGGACTTGGGAGTTCTAAAGGCTCTGGCAAGGCCTGCAGAGAGAGCCGCCTATGGCACTGTATTCAACCCAGTGTGTCCTGAAGTTATTGACCGTGAACCCCTTTGTTCATGGAATGCTCACACCAGAACTTGCAAACTGCTAGCCCCACTGAGTTTTTAAATATTTTGGATTAGTCGCTGATATTTTTTTTAAAAATCAGGGGGTTTCACGTGAAAATCTCCATCTTCAACTACTCTTGAGAAATTAGCAGTAGTCACGGCGATGATGGCTGGACCTGAGTAGCCACTGCCCTTTTCCCCAGACATGTCCTTACTGTCTCCTAACAGGCCCCCAAAACAAATCGCCAGTATTTACTGAGGGCTCGCTCTGTGAGGGCTTGTCCCATGGTACCTCCTTGGCCCTCATAACCATCTTGTGAAGTGAGTGCTATTATCCCCATTTTACACATGAGGAACTGAGACAGAGAGGTTAAGTAACTTGCCCAAGGTCACACAGCATGTGAGTGTGGGGCTGGGAGTCTGGCTCTGGAGACCATGCTCCAACTGCTGACCCTTGCCCTGTGGTCCCTGGGTTCCAGTTGGTTCCTTTTCTGCCTGCCCCAGGGGACACCATCCTCCTGGCCTGGGGTAAATGATTCCTGGTGGTTTCGGTGGTTATTAGTGACTTCTTGGGAGGTAGAAGGCTCGTTCGATTTTACTGAGCCTGCTCCCATCCATTCTGGGACGTGGAGGTTTTTATACCCATTTTACAGATGAGGAAGCAGGTCCCGAGATGCTCTGTGACTTGCCCCAGACCTCATAGGTCGGCAGGCACAGCCGGAGCTGGAACTGGTTGGTCCAGATCCGCGATAATGTCCAGCCCTCAAGTAGCCATCGCCGGGTCAGGCTCCCCCAGGGCGTCCCGTCTCAGGCTGGTCCCCCATGCCAAGGCCATATCCAACCATCCCTCAGCCCCTTTGCCAAAACAACAACAACAACAACAACCACCTTCGAAGTTTGCCCTCCACTCCCCAGAGTGCCAGCCACACATTTTGTTCCTGCCTCCAGCAGTCCCATGAGACTGCTGTTTTTCCAGCCGGCTGTCTGCCTGGCCGCCTCCCCTGTCCCTGACGTTGGCCACCCCGCCACACACCCCCACCGGCCTCGGTGCTCGTTTTCCCCAGAATGTCTCATTTGGCCGTCCCTTTGCCGGCTGCCCCGAGCAGCAGACGGCCCTTCTGCCCGCCAGCCGCGCGTCCCCTGAGCCACGCCGTGAGCGCGAGGAGGCTGGCGCACGGCGCCGAGCACGCTGCGTGGGTTATAGCGCTTAGAGGCTCCCCAGATATCGCCGCCTTCCCCGACAGCGTGAACTCCCTGGAGGGCGTGTGCGGGGACGTGCGGACCCCTGACAAGCTCATCGATCAAGTGAATGACACGAGCGACGGCAGGCACATGTGGCTGGCCCCCATCCTGCCCGGCCTGGTGGGTTCGCGGGGGGACTCTGTGTCCTTGGTCTTGGTGACATGGCTTTCCTCCAGGCCAAGTTAAGGAATCAAAATGCCCGCAGGCCATCAGGAAGGCGCAGGTCTTCGCTGACACGTCTGCCGGGCACCCGTTGGGGCCCACAGTTCATTCCCTTTGCACTTGGGGTGGTTACTGCAAGGGGCCCTGGAGAGACAAGGCCCCACATGGGACTCTGGAGCCCCCCTGCGGCAGGCACCCGTCGGTCCCCGGGGGTGACCACGTCCCCTGTGCCGCCTGCTCCTTGAGGTCACCGGGGAGGGACCCAACCCGGCGCTCTCTCTGGCCCCAGATCTGCCTGTCAGCTCTTCAGCTGACTCGGTTTCCCAGATCTCAGACCCTCCTGCTTGTCACTTAGGGATGTAGGGGTGGGCCATCGTGCCCCCAGGGCCTGGCGATGTTGATCGAGAGAGAGGAGACAGGCTGGGTGGCGACAGGTGGTTCTAGCCCTGCGCCAGCCAGACACCTGGGTGGAGGAGTGCAGCTGGCCCAGCGCATGCGTGCGACCGCCGAAGTGTCCCCTTTCCCTCCGTGTGACTGGGCAGGAGGACAAGGAGGTGTGTTTTCCTCTCAAAACACAGAGCAGCATCAGCAGCTATTTTTCCGCAGCGTCTCCCCCCCTGAACCCCGAGTGTCCATCCGTGCCCCTGAGCGCCAGCCCCACCCCTGCAAAGGAGAAACACGGGGTCTCTCAGCCCCGAGACCGGGCCCCACCTGCCCGCTGCCATCTTGAGCTTGGCCAGCAGGTGTTCATCAGCCTCTTTCGGTGCAAGTCGCTTTCTGCAGCCGCCCGTCTCCCAGCTGGACCCAAACGCTTGTATCTGCCTGAGCCCCATGGGCAGCCGAGCTTGAGGACCGTTACTATTTCCACAGCACAGCCGGAAGGCTGACCCTCCCCTAGCAGTACCCCACCCCTGCAACCCCCGACAGCCTCCGAGGCCTTCATGGGGGGGGCCGCCGGCTGAGACCCGGGGCTGGGGGCAGAGCTGAGCCTGCGGCCTGGGGCTGACGCTGAATGCTCATTGCTTTATTCTGTCTTGCAAGGGGTCCCCTAATGTGGAAGAGTCTTTGTTGGGGGGGCATGAGGGGAGGCCACCAGGTTTGACTTTACTAGCTGATTCTGCCACTGAGCTGGGCAACCCGCTCCCCGCTCCCCCTGCAGAGGTTCAAAGACACAGGCTGGAAATTACCCAGCAGCGCCTTCGGGGCCTGTCTGCTGTGCTTCTCATTTACGACTGGAGAAAGGACAGATCGGGGTCAAGGCGGTGCTCAGCGCCCGGGGGTGGGGGGAACAGTGCTCCCTGACTCTGCAGCCGGTGGCCTGCCCCTTTGGCCCCAGGGAAGCCCCGCGCTGTGTGTCTGGCTGGACCTGGGGGAGAGGGACAGGCGCACCCAGTTCTCTGCGGGTATTTAAATGAGGGCCACGCTGGGCTCAAGACAACAGGCCCTCCCAGAGCCAGTCCGCGGTTTGCTGCCAACGCAGCTGCACGTGACCGGACTCAAGATGGGCTTCTAGGAGACGGACGGCAGCGGGAACCCCACGCGCTGGGGCTCGCCCCTGCCCCCGCCCCGCCCGGCGCCTCTGTTTCCAAACAGGCCTGTTTGAATGAGTGCTCGTCTCTGACAGGTGAACCGGGTTTATGTGATTTTCGATCTGCCCACTACCGTGTCTATGATCAAACTGTGGAATTACGCAAAGACGCCCCATCGCGGGGTGAAAGAGTTCGGCGTGAGTACTTACCAGCTGGGCTTCCCGCGAGAATTATGCTCATTGGTAATCAGGCTGCCAGCAGTTACACTTGTCACGGTTTGATTTACTTCTCTCTGGTGCCACCTTAGACACAAGTGCCTGCGTCCCCGAGGCAGGGAAATTCGGCACCCCCCGTGATTCCGAAACCTGCCCCCCGTGATCTGAATCATCACCCTGAAAACCAGAAAGTGGCTTTTCTTTCCGAATCACATGGGTCTCGGGAGTTCTTCCCTCAGGGAGGCGATCCTGGGGCACGGAGACCGGGGGCCTGGGGGCCAATCCTTCCCCGATGGTCGACGATGGTCGGGAGGGCCTGAGACCCTCATGCAGGCCGGGCTAGCCGGCCAGGCTCAGGGCAGTAACTCGCTTGGCCCAAGGCCGCGGC
>NW_024424452.1:18051233-18057504 GCF_017311325.1 Ursus maritimus | reverse complement strand
GGGGGGGGGGGGGGACCTTTGGCCCCACGGTGCGTCCCCTCCTCTCTGCCTGCCAGCTCCTGGTGGACGACTTGCTTGTGTACAACGGCATCCTGGCCATGGTGGGCCACCTGGTGGGGGGCATCCTGCCCACGTGCGAGCCCACGGTGCCCTACCACACCATCCTCTTCACCGAGGACGCGGACATCTGCCGCCAGGAGCGACACACCACCATCAGGTACGCCCGGCCCGCGGTCTCGCCCGTGGGCCCTAACGAGGACAGACGGCCGGGTCGAACCTCTGTCTCCCCTCCCCCAGCAATCAGGCGGAGGATCAGGACGTCCAGATGATGGATGAAAACCAGCTTATCACCAGCTCGAGAAGGAAACAGAGCACGGTTGACCCAGGTCAGTTTCGCGGCTCTGCCCAGAGTGTCGCCCGCGGGACTCCAGGCTGCGTAGATGGGGAGCTGACAGGGTCCCGCACCCACGCCCACTCCTGCCTGCCCCTCGGACCCCTCTTCTCTCCCCAGGAGGCTGTAGGGGGCTGAGGAGGGCCTGTGGGGGCAGAACCCCGGGAGCAACGTGCAGTCCCCTTCCCATAGGCACCTGGAGCTCGGTGTGGCCTCCTGGGAGCCCAGCTTTGGGGTGCAAGCGGAAAAGGCCGCTAAGGACAGACGGACTATATGGAAGGGGTTGCCCTGGACCGTGGGAAACCAGGGAGGATGCCCGGGCCGAGGGCTTCCCAGAGGAGGTGGTGTTTGAGCTGTACCCTAAGACATGCAGGGAGTTGGCCAGGCAGAGGCAACAGCGTGGCAGAGCCTGCTGTGGGGGCGGGGGGCGCGACAGGTCAGCGTGCGCGGGTGCCAAGCTCGGAGGCTGCCGGAGAGCTGTGGACTCCTCACTCCCAGAGGGTGTGGGGCCGCCCTCGGGGGACTGAAGCTGGGTAACGCCCTCCTCTCTGTACTCTCCTTGACAGCCTTACGCCCCAAAACGTGCATAGCGAGAAAGAGACAGTGCGACGGTGGCGGTGCTGACCACGGAGGAGGAAGCTGGTCCCCCAGCCAGCAGGGCCTTTGTCACCCCCCACTCCTGTGCCTGTGTCACCCGCCCCGGTCCTCAGCTGTGGCAGCCTGGACTCTGGGGGCTGGAAGAGCGAGAGGGGACTTGTGTGGCTGGGCCTTCCTCTGCTCCTCGGCTCGGAGGCACCCTCCCAGGACAGCTGGCCCTGGTGCCGCAGGCTCCAGCCCAGCAGGGCGAATGCACCCAGCCTGCGCCTCACAGCCTGGGCCGCCTCAGGCGCCAGGACGCTGTGGTGCCCCGAGGGAGCCTCCCCTCCCACAGGCGTGGCTGCCCAAGGCCGGGGTGGAGGTTGCCTCAGACACCAACCCCAACATGCGGGGGCGCAGGGGAGGCTAGCGGAGAGTGCCAACAACTCCCTCCCGCACATCCACCTCGCTCTTGGGGGCTGGCGGAGCTGGCTGAGAGGATGAGGTTGTTCCTGGTCCCGAATGTCGAATGTTGAGCCAGGACTGCTCCACCCCTTCCACGTCCCAGCCTGGAGGGCCGGACCACTCAGCATTGCGTGTGTCTCTTGGGAGAAGGAAGGAGCGGTGCCCCCCCTGTCGTGCGTCCAAGCCCGCGTGGCCCAGGCAGTGGACAGCCCACCCCCAGGGACGACTGGCGGGCCGTCCAACGTCAGGATACGGGGCAGGCCGGACCAGGCCACGACCCACCCTCGGGCCGAGGCCACTCCTTCCACTTGAACTTTTATCTGGAGGCGGGCGGCCCTCCCTCTGGTCTGGCTCGGGCTCCTCACTCGCTCCTCCCGTTGTTTCGCGCAGGATGCCCCTGCAGTCAGCGGTGCTTGTTGCCAAGCACGCCCCCCAGCAGCTTCCCCGCGAGTTGGAAATGTGCCTTGCACCCCCAAGCCAGTGAAGCTCAGAACGTATCTATTTGCATCGATGTAACAAGACTGGATCAGGGACCTAATTGGTTTCCCAGTGGTGGGTAATTTCTCCGTTCCAAATATTAATCCGTTGTTTTCTGGCGCCCGAGCCCGGCCCTTGCAGCACGGTGCTCGGTACTCAGTAGGTTCCTATGCAACCGAGAGACCCCACAAATCTTCGTGAGCTTTGCGCGAGCTTCCGGACGGGCAGCCATGCAAATGCGCTTTTCATTTTGGAGCCTGGGGCCGATGTGAAGATAAGGAATTGTTTCTCCCGGAGAGATCCGTCATTTCTGTGGCATCCAGGGCCCCCAGCAGCTCAGTGCTCCCCTCCCAGACGTGGCAACCAGGAGAGCTGCGGCCCGGGGGGAGCAGGGGGCTCATCCAGCCAGCCCTTAGGGACCCAAAGCCAGTGCCGCCACTATAAAAGGCAGCCCAGCTCCTCCTGTCCCACGCGAGGGGAGGCACAGGTCAGACCACCACGCACACTCACTCCCAGAACCTCTGCTGCTGTTGATAGTAACTGTGCATGCGCCATGTAGGAGGGCAGAAAAGCTGCACAGGCATCAACTGTAAATCCAAGTTTCTATTTTTCTCTTGCAAAATCAATAAAGATGTTATTAAGAATATGGTCCCACATTGCTGGATTTGGGGGTCAGGCGAGAGGCCATGCTGCCCTCAAAGCCGAGTCGGGAGTCACTGGAGGCCGGCGGAGATGGCGTGGGGCAAGTCCCCTCTCAGAGCTCCCTTTCCCCACCTGCAAGTGGGGGCACGATCATAGACAGATGACAGTGGTTATTTTGTGTCCCGCACCACCTCATGAATCACGTCCACAACCCTATGGGGTAGGCACTATATGACCCTCCTTTACAGATGAGAGGTGTGAGGCACAGAGAGGTTGAGTAACTTGCCCAAGACACACAACTCAGAAGCCATTAGTGCACAGATCCGGGATAACCTCGGGGAGAGCTGAGGCGGTGTGGAATCCTGAGTCTTTCCTTGCAGGTTTACCCTTAGGGGAGTTCACGTGGATCCTAGAAGCCAAGCCCCAGGAGCTGGATTCCTGTGGTTGCACTGGTGCTCAGAGGAGCCCCTTGGAACCCACCTCCCTCCTCCTGGCCCAGGAGGAGTGTCTCCCGGCCCCCACTGTTGGAGAGCCTCCCGGCCTCCATCACGCATCTCGGGCTGCAGCCCTGGAGCCACCCCGGAGGGCAGGCAAGGCCGTGCAGTGTGGGGTGGGAGGCAGCTAGGCGCATTCCAGCCGGGGCCACGATCCGCCCTCGCAGCCCCAGCCAGAGCCCTGGTCTGGCGTCCGGGAGCAAAGCTTGCCGGCCCATGAGGACCTGGTCAGCAGCGCACACCCTTCTTGGGGACAGCTGTAACTCTTGAGGACAATGGTCCAGAGATGCCAGACCTTCAAGGATTTTAAGAGCGTAGAAATCAGGTGTTTTATCTATTTTTAATGTGAAATCTCACTTGTAAGTGTTGGCTCAACTTAACCAAGCAAACACCAAGTGACCCAAGCCGGATTTACCCGTCCTGCATAGCCACCCCCGCTCCGCCCTAGGTCCCACCTGCCTCGGCATGAACCCCAGCATCCCCTTCCTTCCTGGTCCCCCCCTAAGAGACTGCAGTCCCCAGCCTGTGGCTCCCGAACACCCCAGAGCTGGTTCCTCCCTGGGGAAGTCAGCGGAGGGAGGGGGATCGATCCTGAACCCTCAGACCCCCTAGGGCACAAAGGCAGAGAGTCAGTCCGAGTACCTTTGCCTGCTGGAGTGGCAGTCCCCCCGCCCGAGCCGAGTGCCAGTGGGAGAACAGAGGCCTTGCCTGGGCGTCCTGCTTCCACCACCACACATCAGCACTGGGCCCAAATTACCTCAAGACTGCAGCACTGCGGGTTGGGGGCTGGCTGGCACCCGGCGCGTGGGGATTCCTCTCACGGGCCGCTGACGAATGGAGAAGAGCAGGCCAGGGCTCCGAGGAACCTCACCTCCGGGGACCTGCCGCCTCGTCCGGCAGTGGGGAGGAACCAGCTCTGTGCGTGTCTTCCTTGGTCCCCCAGACAGTTCTGCACAGGGCACACGACCTCAAGGCCCAGGTGGTCCCAGAGCCGCCAGGCTGTCTCTGCGTTCTGCAGGGCGGCTGCCCCAGCCCAGGCCTGTGCCGCCGCGTCCTCCACCTCCCCCTGCCCCGCCTGGATATGGCCCTTCGGAGGCTCTGATCCCACCGGGTCTGGACAAGTCCTTTTCTGCTCTGGTCCCGTTACTCTCGGCTGGGGTTCCCCACGGCCCCTCTGCCTCAGGCCCCGCCTGCGGCCCTCCACCTGTGTCCCCTCCACAGCCCTGCCTGAAGTGGAGCGAGCACACGTGCCTGCGATCAACCCCAGGTGTTTTGCACACGGAGGCTTCCAGAAGGAAAAAGAGTGCCCTTGCGGCTGGCTGGACTCATCCCACGGAGCACCGGCCCACGTTCCACCTGCCCCTCCTGACCTTCGGACACCTCCCAGCCTCCGCTTACGTTGGAGCTCATTGGGCCATAAGGGGCGCTGGCCTTAGAGAGCACAGGTCGGTCTCAGCCTCTGCACCCCAAGGCCACCCACCTCACCTGGCGTTCCTGGGGGATTGGGAGGGTCAAGGAGGAGGGGTTGGTGCAGGCAGCTCGCTCAGCTCGGCCCTCCCCAGTGGAACTTCTCCTGCCGAGGCCCCTTCCCGCTCCCCTGGATCCCAGGGACGCCCCGCCCCACATCCCAGCCGTCCTGGCGGCGTCCAGCCTGGCCACTGGTCTCCCATAAGGCAGAGCTCGCGGTGCAGTCAGGATGAAATGTGACCCCAAAAGCAATTACCGGATTGTGCGGGCTGGGCTGTGCTGAGGGACAGGGCAGGGTCGTGCGCCGGGCTCCCGAGCGAGGTCGGTGGTCACTCAGGCGTATGCAGCCGGACAGGGAGTCATGGTTCCTGCATGATACGGTCCATGGGCGTGGGGTTTCTAGTCGCGCGGCGTCAGCTGGCGGGGTGGTGGGCCAAGGGATGAGGGGTAGGGCGCTGAACTCCAGACCCCCAAGCCGTGTGTCGGGCATCTCCTGGGGTTGGGTCAGGTGCTTTCCTAATTCATCCACTCAGATGGCTGCTTTCCCTGGTTCCCCTCGTGGCCCCAAATGGCCCATGGTGTCCCCATCTGTACAACATCAAATAGCCCAGAAGAGCCTCAGAAAACAGCCAGCCGAGCCCAGGTGTCCCGTGCCTTCACCAGCTCACAGCCGCACTGGGCGGCGTATCTCATCCCTGGTGCCCCGCAGCCTAAGCCCCCACACGTCTCCCAGAGGACCTGCCACAGCCCCCTCTGGTCATCCTGCCTCTTGCCTTGCACCCCCATCTCCCAGGCCTTCCCCCACACAACCAGGGAGAACTTGCTGTGTCCTCCTCTAAAAAGCCTCAGTGGCCATGGTTCCCTGTGGCTCTTCAGGCAAGAGCCGCACTCCTGGCCATCACCCACAGACCCCCGGCTCTGACCCCTGAAGACCAATGGCTCGCAGCAGGCGTCTCGTGCCCTCGCTTCTTGAGCTCCAAGCAGGTCTGTCATAGTGCCACACAACAGTCCTCTCAACCCCAGGGCCTTTGCACATGCTGTGTCTGCTACCCTTACTCCCTTGCTGCTTCTTCAGTCCCCTGCTTCATGGCCCTTCCTGAGAGGCCACCCTCAACATTCAGTGTAAATCAGGCCTTCCCCTTGGTTGCTCCAAGCACTTCTCATGCTTGGGTGATGACTGCTGTTGTTTTTGAATGATTTGAGTGAGTCTCTGTCTCCTCACTTCGGGAATACGAACTCCACGAGGTGAAGATCGTGTCCTCTGACTTCGCCATGGCGCTCCGTGGTTAGGTGGATTGAATGGGGCCCGCTGCAGGTGCTGTGTGGTCTCAAGATTTGAATGAACTCACGGCCTCTGAGGCTTTCCTCTGTCTCACTTCCTCCCAGGGGATGAGTAGTGACAAGTCCCCAGTGACAAGTCCAGGCCTGGCTGCGGCAAATGGACACCCATGAGTCAAGCTGACCTTTCCATTACCTGAGGAGACAGCGTGTGGCCAGGAGAAGCTGGCTTTGGTAGGGCGGCAGGGACTGGCACGGCTCATCACGGCCACCAGCCGAGCGGAGGTCAACCCGACTTCCTGCGGCTGGACCTGCCCATTACCCTATAGCTTGGGCCCCGGCCCCTGCACCTGGGGAGAGGAGGCGGTGTGAGCCACCCAGGGGCCAGTGCGCGTCCAGGACCAGCTCCCGCCCTGGGAAGTGTGTGCTCGGGGCCGATGGGCACACTTTGGCACCCGGCGCTAACTCGGGCTGGGCGGTG
>NW_024424452.1:18050350-18051223 GCF_017311325.1 Ursus maritimus | reverse complement strand
GGGGGGGGGGGGCGGCGACAGGTCAGCGTGCCCGGGTGCCAAGCTCGGAGGCTGCCGGAGAGCTGTGGACTCCTCACTCCCAAGGGAGTGTGGGGCCGCCCTCGGGGACTGAAGCTGGGTAACGCCCTCCTCTCTGTACTCTCCCTTGACAGCCTTACGCCCCAAAACGTGCATAAGCGAGAAAGAGACAGTGCGACGGTGGCGGTGCTGACCACGGAGGAGGGAGAGCTGGTCCCCCAGCCAGCAGGGCCTTTGTCACCCCCCCACTCCTGGTGCCTGTGTCACCCGCCCCCGGTCCTCAGCTGTGGCAGCCTGGACTCTGGGGGCTGGAAGAGCGAGAGGGGACTTGTGTGGCTGGGCCTTCCTCTGCTCCTCGGCTCCGGGGCACCCTCCCAGGACAGCTGGCTTGGTGCCCGCAGGCTCCAGCCCAGCAGGGCCGAATGCACCCACGCCTGCGCCCACAAACGCTGGGCCGCCTCAGGCCAGGACGCTGTGGTGCCCCGGGGGGGCCTCCCCTCCCTGCACAGCGTGGCTGCCCAAGGCCGGGGTGGGGGTGCCTCAGACACCAGCCCCAACATGCGGGGGCGCAGGGGGAGGCCCAAGCGGAGGTGCCAACAACTCCCCTCCCCGCCACATCCCTGCCTCATCTGGGGGCTGGCGGAGCTGGCTGAGAGGATGGGGTTGTTCCCTGGTCCCCCGAATGTCGAATGTTGAGCCAGGACTGCTCCAACCCCCTTCCCTCGTCCCAGCCTGGAGGACGGACCCGTCAGCATTGCGTGTGTCTCTTGGAGGAAAGGAAGGGAGCGGTGCCCACCTGTCGTGCGTCCAAGCCACGTAGCCCAGGCAGTGGACAGCTTCACCCCCCCCCCCCCC
>NW_024424452.1:18020515-18050340 GCF_017311325.1 Ursus maritimus | reverse complement strand
GGGGGGGGGGGGCGGCGACAGGTCAGCGTGCCCGGGTGCCAAGCTCGGAGGCTGCCGGAGAGCTGTGGACTCCTCACTCCCAAGGGAGTGTGGGGCCGCCCTCGGGGACTGAAGCTGGGTAACGCCCTCCTCTCTGTACTCTCCCTTGACAGCCTTACGCCCCAAAACGTGCATAAGCGAGAAAGAGACAGTGCGACGGTGGCGGTGCTGACCACGGAGGAGGGAGAGCTGGTCCCCCAGCCAGCAGGGCCTTTGTCACCCCCCCACTCCTGGTGCCTGTGTCACCCGCCCCCGGTCCTCAGCTGTGGCAGCCTGGACTCTGGGGGCTGGAAGAGCGAGAGGGGACTTGTGTGGCTGGGCCTTCCTCTGCTCCTCGGCTCCGGGGCACCCTCCCAGGACAGCTGGCTTGGTGCCCGCAGGCTCCAGCCCAGCAGGGCCGAATGCACCCACGCCTGCGCCCACAAACGCTGGGCCGCCTCAGGCCAGGACGCTGTGGTGCCCCGGGGGGGCCTCCCCTCCCTGCACAGCGTGGCTGCCCAAGGCCGGGGTGGGGGTGCCTCAGACACCAGCCCCAACATGCGGGGGCGCAGGGGGAGGCCCAAGCGGAGGTGCCAACAACTCCCCTCCCCGCCACATCCCTGCCTCATCTGGGGGCTGGCGGAGCTGGCTGAGAGGATGGGGTTGTTCCCTGGTCCCCCGAATGTCGAATGTTGAGCCAGGACTGCTCCAACCCCCTTCCCTCGTCCCAGCCTGGAGGACGGACCCGTCAGCATTGCGTGTGTCTCTTGGAGGAAAGGAAGGGAGCGGTGCCCACCTGTCGTGCGTCCAAGCCACGTAGCCCAGGCAGTGGACAGCTTCACCCCCCCCAGACGACTGGCAGGGCCCGTCCAACGTCAGGATACGGGGCAGGCCCAGGACCAGGCCACGACCCCACCCTCGGGCCGAGGCCACCTCCCCTTCCACTTGAACTTTTATCTGGAGGCGGGCGGCCCCTCCCTCTGGTCTGAGCTCGGGCTCCTCCCACTCGCTCCTCCCGTTGTTCCGCGCAGGTGCCCCTGCAGTCAGCGGTGCTTGTTGCCCAGCCTGCCCCCCTTCCAGCAGCTTCCCCGCGAGTTGGAAATGTGCCTTGCACCCCCAACCGAGTGAAGCTCAGAACGTATCTATTTGCATCGATGTAACAAGCTGGGATCAGGGACCTAATTGGTTTCCCAGTGGTGGGTAATTTCTCGTTCCAAATATTAATCCGTTGTTTTCCTGGCGCCCAGCCCGGCCCCCGCCGCAGCACGGTACTCGGTACTCGAAGTAGGTTCCTATGCAACCGAGAGCCCCACAAATACTTCGTGAGCTTTGCAGCTTCCGCGGAGCAGCCATGCAAATGCGCTTTTCATTTGGAGCCTGGGGCCGATGTGAAGATAAGGAATTGTTTCTCCCGGAGAAGATCCGTCATTTCTGTAGCATCCAGGGCCCCCCAGCTTCAGTGCTCCCCTCCCAGACGTGGCAACCAGGAGAGCTGCGGCCCGGGGGGAGCAGGGGGCTCATCCAGCCAGCCCTTAGGGACCAAAGCCAGTGCCGCCACTATAAAGGCAGCCCAGCTCCCTGTCCCCACGCGAGGCGGGGGCACAGGTCAGACCACCACGCACACTCACTCCCAGAACCTCTGCTGCTGTTGATAGTAACTGTATGCGCCATGCGCCGTAGGAGGGGCAGAAAGCTGCACAGGCATCAACTGTAAAATAAGTTTCTATTTTTTTCTCTTGCAAAATCAATAAAAGATGTTATTAAGAATATGGTCCCACGTGCTGGATTTGGGGTCAGGCAGAGGGAGCCCATGCTGCCTCCAAGAACGGAGTCAGAGTTCACTGGAGGCCGGCGAATGACGTGGGGCAAGTCCCCTCTCAGAGCTTCCCTTTCCCCACCTGCAAGTGGGGGCACGATCATAGACAGATGACAGTGGTTATTTTGTGTCCCGCACCACCTCATGGAATCCACGTCACAACCCTATGGGGTAGGCACTATTATGACCCTCCCTTTACAGATGAGAGAATTGAGGCACAGAGAGGTTGAGTAACTTGCCCAAGACACACAGCTTCAGAAGCCATTAGTGCACAGATCCCGGGATAACCTCGGGAGAGCTGAGGCGGTGTGGAATCCCTGGGTCTTTCCTTGGGGTTACCCTTAGAGTTACGTGGATCCTAGAAGCCAAGCCCCCCGAGGCCGGATTCCTGTGGTTGCACTGGTGCTACGCAAGAGGGCCCCTTGGAAACCCCACCTCCCTCCTCTGGCCCAGGAGGGGAGTGTCTCCCCGGCCCCCCACTGTTGGAGAGCCTCCCCGACCTCCATCTGTAGCATCTCCGGGCCAGCCCTGGAGCCACCGGAGGGCAGGCAAGGCCGTGCAGTGTGGGGTGGGAGGCCGCATGGCGCATTCCAGCTTCGGGGCCACGATCCGCCTCGCAGCCCCCAGCCAGAGCCCTGGTCTGACGTCCGGGAGCAAAGCCGGCCCATGAGGACCTGGTCAGCAGCGCACACCCCTTCTTGGGGACAGCTGTAACTCAGGGACAATGGTCCAGAGATGCCAGACCTTCAAGGATTTTAAGAGACGCCAGAAATCCAGGTGTTTTATCTATTTTTAATGTGAAATCTCACTTGTAAGTGTTGGCTCAACTTAACCAAGCAAACACCAAGTGAACCAAACCGGTTACCCGTCCTGCATAGCCACCCCCCCCCGACTCCGCCCTAGGTCCCACCTGCCTCGGCATGAACCCCAGCATCCCCTTCCTTCCTGGTCCCCCTAAAGACTGCAGTCCCCAGCCTGTGGCTCCCCGAACACCCCAGAGCTGGTTCCTCCCTGGGAAGTCAGCGGAGGGAGGGGATCGATCCTGGACCCTCAGACCCCCTAGGGCACAAAGGCAGAGGTCAGTCCGGGTACCTTTGCCTGCTGGAGTGGCAGTCCCCCCCCCCCCAGCCCCNNNGCCGAGCCGCAGTGGGAGAACAGAGGCCTTGCCCTGGGCGTCCTGCTTCCCACCGCACACATCAGCACTGGGCCCAAATTACCTCGAAGCTGCAACTGTCGGGTTGGGGGGCTGGCTGGCACCCGGCGTGGGGTTCCGCTCTGGGCCACAGCTGACGAATGGGAAGAGCAGGCCAGGGCTCCGAGGAACCTCCCCTCAGGCCTCCGGGGACCTGCCGCCTCGTCCGGCAGTGGGAGGGACCTGCTCTGTGCGTGTCTTCCTTGGTCCCCAGACAGTTCTGCACAGGGCACCACGACCTCAGAAGGCCCCAGGTGGTCCCCCGAGCCTGCCAAGGCTGTCTCTGCGTTCTGACGGGGCGGCTGCCCCAGCCCAGGCCTGTTGCCGCCGCGTCCTCACCTCCCCCCTGCCCCCGCCTGGATATGCCCTTCGGAGGCTCCTGATCCCACCCGGGTCTGGACAAGTCCCTGTTTCTCTGCTCTGGTCCCCGTTACTCTCGGCTGCCGGGTTCCCCACGGCCCCTCTGCCTCAGGCCCCGCCTGCGCCCCTCACCTGTGTCCCCTCCACAGCCCTGCCTGAAGTGGAGCGAGCACACGTGCCTGCGATCCAACCCCAGGTGTGCACACGGAGGCTTCCAGAAGGAAAGAGTGCCCTTGCGGCTGAGCTGGACTCATCCCCGGAGCAACCCGGCCCCGCCTTCCACCTGCCCCTCCTGACCTTCGGACGACCTCCCAGCCTCCGCTAGCTGGAGCTCATTGGGCCACAAGGGGCGCTGGCCTTAGAGCACAGGTGGAGGTCTCAGCCTCTGCACCCCCAGGCCACCCACACTCACCCTGGCCGTTCCCTGGGGGATTGGGAGGGTCCAAGGAGGGGAGGGGGTTGGTGCAGGGGCTCGCCAGCTCGGCCTCATACAGTGGAACTTCTCCTGCACAGAAGCCCCTTCCCGCTCCCCCTGGAATCCCAGGGACCCCCCAGCCCCCACATCCCAGCCCGTCCTGGCAGCGTCAGCCTGGCCACTGGTCTCCCATAAGGCAGAGGCTCAGCCGGTGTCAGTCCAGGATGAAATGTGACCCCAAAAGCAATTACCGGGGTGTCGCGGGCTGGGCTGTGCTGGGGACAGGGCAGAGGTCCCGCTCCGGGATTTCCTGTCCGTCCAGGCAGTAAATCCCACGCAGAGGAGATTGGTTTTTCCTCATGACTGATGGTCCCCAGCTGGGCTGAGTTTGTCCTCAGTCCCGCGGCGGGGCCGTCCACTGGTGCGGTGGTGCGATCTGTCACTGGCCACAGCCCCGGAGTGAGGGGTGAGGGGCGCTGAACTCCAGCCCCCCCAAGCCGTGTGTCCCGGGCCGCATCTCCTGGGGGTTGAGGTCAGGTGCTTTCCTAATTCATCCACTCAGATGACGCTTTCCCTGGTTCCCCTCGTGGCCCCAAATGGCCCATGGTGTCCCCATCTGTACAGCATCAAAGCCCAGACAGGAGCCTCAGAAAACAGCCAGCCGAGCCCAGGTGTCCCTCGTGCCTTCACCCACTCCTGAGCCGCACTGGGACGACGTATCTCATCCCTGGTGCCCCCGCAGCCTAAGCCCCCACCGTCTCCCAGCAGGACCTGCCACAGCCCCCTCTCTGGTCATCCTGCCTCTGCCTTGCACCCCATCTCCCAGGCCTTCCCCCCACACAACCAGGAGGAACTTGCTGTGTCCTCCTCTAAAAACCCTCGTGGCCATGGTTCCCTGTGGCCTTCCAGGCAAAGGCCGCACTCCTGGCCATCACCCACAGACCCCACCGGCTCTGACCCCTGAAGACCAATGGCTCAGCAGCAGACGTCGTGCCCTCGCCTTGAGCTCCAAGCACTGGGTCCTGTCATAGTGCCACACACAACAGTCCTCTCAACCCCAGGGCCTTTGCACATGCTGTGGCTGCTACCCATACTCCCTTGCTGCTTCCTTCAGTCCCTGCTTCATGGCCCTTCCTGAGAGGCCACCCTCAACATTCCAGTGTAAATCAGGCCTTCCCTTGGTTCGCTTACATAGCACTTCTCATGCTTGGAGTGATACTGCTGTTGTTTGAATGATTTGAGTGGTCTCTGTCTCCTCACGGGAATACGAACTCCACGAGGGTGAAGATCGTGTCCTCCTGACTCGCCATGGCGGCTCCCGTGGTTCGTGGATGAATGGGGCCCGCTGCAGGTCTGTGGTGGTCTCAAGATTTGAATGAACTCCACGGCCTCTGAGGCTTTCCTCTGTCCTCACTTCCTCCCAGGGGATGAAGTGTGACAAGTCCCCAGCGTGACAAGTCAGGCCTGGCTGCGGCAAATGGACACCCATGAGTCAAGCTGACCTTTCCATTACCTGAGGGAGACAAGCGTGTGGCCAGGAGAAGCTGGCTTTGGTGAGGGCGGCAGGGACGACGGCTCATCACGGCCACCAGCCGAAGGCGGAGGTCAGCCCCACGACTTCCTGCGGCCTGGACCTGCCCATTACCCTTAGCTTGGGCCCCCACGGCCCCTGCACCTGGGGAGAGGAGGCGGTGTGAGCCAACCCAGGGCCAGTGCGCGTCCAGGACCAGCTCCCGCCCTGGGAACGTGTGCTCGGGGCCCGTGGGCGCACACTTGGCACCGAGCGCTAACTCGGGCTTGCTGGGCCGGTGTGGGCACGGGAGCCCGGGGAGCATGGCTACAGGGACACTGGGCGCGGGGACCCAGGCACCCCCTGCCTTCAGCCCAGGCGGTCTTCCCTCCTCCCAGAGGCAGGCCGACCGCGGCGTTTGCTCCCCGCGTGAAGACCACCCTCCCAGTTACACTCAGTAGGGAGCCACTGGGACCAGGCCCAGGCCTGCCGGGCAGCGCGTCCTCTCACCTAACGAGCAGCCTTCTTGCTGCCAGCTCCGTGAGGCGGAAAGACAGCTGGGGCTCCCCCTCTGCCCGACAGGTGCCCAGAGGGACAGGAGGACGGGTGGGTGGGCTTGTGCAGGGGATAAGTAAGGCCTTTACCTGAGCCGTCCGCAGACCACAACCACGTACCACTTGCACGATTATTTATTGAATATTTTTCTTCAAGCCAGCTCTTTGTCTTTTTACTGAAATGCCTATTTTGGTTTCGTCCTAAGTGATAGCGTCGGTGAAATCATGACACTAATGTGCCCGTTACACATTGTTTCCTAATACACGTTTACATAAACACAACTATTAAAATAGATTAAAATTTTGCCCACGTGTCAATGAAAATCATCTCCTGGACGTGGGTGGTCCAGCCGCCAACTACAGAAGGGCCCCGGCTGAGGAGAAAGAGCCCCAGGACGCCTGGTGCCCAGGGAGCCCAGCCCACGTCCTGCCCGGGGGCCAGAGCCCACACTCCCTGTCCTGACGATCGAGGTCTTTGTCAGGGGACCCCACTCCCCCTCCCAGCCCCATCTCCCGCCCCACACAGTAGGTGCACAATATTTACGGACTGACTGGAAAATGGATGAATGAATCACTGGGTTAATGAACGCATGCGTGATGATGAGCCCACAGATCCGCGTGGTGACCCCGGACACATGAGACTCAAGCTGCCTGGACCCGCCCCTGCCCCAGCCTGGAATCTGAGAACCTCTGCCAGCTTTCCCTTCCATGTCAGTCTATTGACTAGCTCATGACTAGCTCCTGAATCTGCCCTCGTTGCCCCATCCCTGCGGCCACTGTGCGAACCAGACCACCCGCTTCTCTCCGTCTGAGCTTGGGAGGGATACGGAGGCAGAAATCCTCCTAGAAGGCACAGCGGGGCGGCCCCAGGATGAAGTCCAATCTTCCTAGGGAGGCTTCGCGTCCCTCTGGCCTGGCTCCCCTGACCTCCTCTCGTCTGAGCTGGATTTCTCACCCTGACGGCCCTCCCTTCTCTCCACACCTGCTGTCTAGACTGTTGTACGGTTCCTAGAATGTTCCCACTTTCTTGCTCCTCTCCTCTTGCCTGACAGCTAGACAACCTTCACGTCTTGGCTTCAGTATCTTTTTCCCAAAGGAGCTCTCCTGACCACCGCCGCCTCCCTCCCCCAGCAGGTGCTGCCTATGGGCGTCCCGCAGCCCCCGACTTTCCCCATCAAGAGCAAACACCAACAAGCACTGGGTGCCAGGCTCTGTTCTAAATCCCATACGTCCAGCAGCTCAGTTAGCCCTCAGGACAGCTGTTAAGAGGTAGGTGTAAGGATTATCTCCATGCGCCCATGGAGATGAGGCACAGAGAGGTTAGGTCACTTGCCTAAGGTCTCAAGTGGAGGAACTGGAACATAAACCCAGGCTGCCTGGCCCCAGAGCCACACACCAAGCACGTCACACACGGTACAACAACCGTCTGTCTAGTTCTCTGTCACACCCATCTGTGAGGACAGACACCCGTCTGGAGGGCTCCATATGCTACTGCAGTGCTTGGCACATAGTAGGAGCACAATGAACTGTGGCATCGGGTAGATGGATACGCGGATAGTTAAATAATGAGGAGGGGTCATGCACAGAAGGAAGATGGACAGACATCTGATACAAGGAGGGACGACATTTGGTAAGTGGAGGATGGATGGATGGATGATGGATGGATGGATGGACGGACGGACGGATGATAGAGGATGGATAGACAGGTGGATGATGGATGGATAGATGATGGGCAGATAATGGAGGATGGATAATGGACGGACTTATGGAAGGATGAAGAACATTCTCTACTCGGGGGAAAGCTCTAGAAATCCTTCTGAAAAGGGATGAGACTTCTTTAAGTTCTGGTTCTGACCATCTCTGCCATTCACTAGCTCCGTGATCTTGGGCAAGTTACTTCATCTCTGTGACCCTAAGTGCCCTCATCTTTATAATAGGGATGCTTCCCCAGGCACCTAAGCCCCAGGACTCAATGTAAAAGTAGCTCTAGAAATAAGGTCAAGGGTCCCCATGGAGTCAGGGCAGCTTAGGGCCTGGGCTTGAGGGCCTGTCTCCCAAATTTCCCACCTGCCTGTCCCATACCTACCTTGCCCACCCTCTGGAATCCAAGGCAGCCTGCCAGCCTGGCTCTGCCCTGACCCCGACCTCCCAGACCCAGCTTCTACTCTGGGCTCCATCCTTCTAGCACCTCAGTGTCTGGCCCTGACCCCAGCACACTCAGCCTGTCTCACCTTCAGGCTCCTTGAGGACCCGACAGGATGGGGCCGTGGGGGGCAGCCACAGCCCAGAGAGCAACTGGCCTCCACACATAGCAAGAAAACAGGTTCAACAAGCATTTATTGTGCCCCTGCTGTGTGCCTGCTGTGTGCCCCCCTCTATGGTGCCAGCGCCAGGAAGCCCCACCTGCTCCCTGCCTCGTGCAGGGCTCCGTGCCGCCAAACACCCCCTGAACTTCCCGGCCGGCTTTCCGTGGCCAACGGCCGTGTCTTTCATGGCATCCCAGCTGCACCGGACAGGGCGCTGCGTGTGATGGTGACAAGAGTCAGGAGTTGCTGTCCCAAAGTCGCCATGTGCAGCCCTGTGCATTTCCCCAGACCACCCCGGCTCCATGTCCAGGGCCCTGAGCCCCAGGCGGCGGTGGGAAGGGCAGGCCTGTGTCTCCCACACAGGCTGGCTGAGTTCACAGCACACAGGCCAGCTTTCCAGGGGCACCAGACCAGCGATCTTCTGGCGGGGGCCGGTTCCAATGACAGCCTGAGGTCTGGGGGCCACGCTGGGTCTCAGTCACACCCAGTGCCCCAGGACCCAGCACTGGCGGTTCAGCTCTGGCACCTCCTGGGCAGAGCTCCGGGGCCAGGAATCCCCCATGTGTGGATGGTGTCCTGCCAAGAGACGGGGTGGTCAGTACGGACGGCTGCCTTCCTCCATCCACGCACCCACTGCCCACCCACCTATCAACCCACACCCGGCTCTCTACCTACCACCTCACTCACCAGCTCACCAGCCCGTGTCCCCATCACCCACCCACCCGGACGTACACCCGCCAACACCGCCATCCACTCCCCACCCACCAGTGTGCCCACCACCCCGCTCGGACACGCTCTTCCCACCCACAGTCCCAAACCCACTCTTGCGCCTCCCACACCTGTCCACACACCACCCAGCCCCCTCCAGACCCATTAACACCTCAGCAGCTGACCTCCCACAGCCCCACCTACCAGCAACCAGAAACAACCACCTAGCCTCCCGCTCGCCCACCCCCCACCTCACCTGCCCACCTGCCCACTTCCCAACCTGCTGCCACATCCCTGACCCCCCACCGTGCACCCAGCCACCAGCGCTCCACCCTCCTGCCCCTCTCGCTCCCCTGCCCACCCGGCTCCCCAGCCACCCCTCCCCCAGCCAGCCCGGACCGCCTCTCCACCTACCCACCCACTGCCCCGCCAGGCTTCCCCAAGTGACACTGTGTCTCCACAGGTTCAAGGAGCTGGGGGAGGGTTAGAAGGACAAGTATGCAACTCCTGGCCCCAGTCCCTGTGTGACCCCAGGGACCGAGCGTGAGTGCGTGGTTGTGCCCAAGTGACTCCGAGCAGCTCGCTGGCCCACGGCAGGGACTCCACCACCTCCTTCCACTGCCCGCTGCTCCAGGGGCCCGGGCGAGCGGAAGGCTGGGAGCTGGTCCTCACCCAACACACTCACCCCTCTTTCCCTGGATTCTCAGAAGCCTGCTCCCTGCCTTCGCTCAAACGCCTCCCCAGTGTCTCTGACCCGCCGGAACCACGTCCATCCCCACATTGAGACCTGCTACCATGTCCCAGCACCCCCTGTGACTCAAACCCTCAAGGCCCAGCTCATGTCTCCCCGCCTCCAGGAAGCCCCCCCACATCTCTTTGAGGCCCTGGGCTGCTTCCCTCATCTTGCAGCACGCACCCCAGTGGCAGTCCCCGGCTTGGCCCCCATCAGACCACGCGCCGAGGACAACGACGGCTTGACAGATGCCCCATGATGGATCAGACAGGCTCCAAGTAGCAACCCCCACTGAGGTGGGAATTCCTGAAGCCAAGCTCTCGCTTGCACACCTCTACAGACAGACAGCTCATAACCCTTCCTCCACTCCCAAAGCAGCTCTGTTGGGAAAGTCCTCCTCACAGCAAAGGCTGGAAGGCCACGGGCAAAGGGGAGGATCGTTGTGCCAATTACGGGGGGGGTGGGGTGGTGGTTGCGGGGTTTTGTGCTTTGACTTTTTTCTGTTTTTAATATTCCTTAATGTTACTGCTTTGCTAATTTTACTGTATTTTTAAAAGGTGGGAAATATTTGGCAAACATTCTGGAACCATTTGGCCTCGGGAAGAAGGTCTGTTTTGGCCCCAGCCACCGAAACAGTTGCATTCTTTGGAAGTGAATGCTGCCAAGATATAGGTGTTTGGATTTAAAAAAAAAAAAATCTAGAGGCAAATATTTGATGTGCAGAAAGGTTTGATTGTTTTTCTAAATGAATATTTAAAAGTGATCGTAGCTGCTCTCACCGTCGCCAACAGGCCGAACCCCAGAGAGTCTGCTGGAATAGACAGAGAGGGATCATGCACTTTGAAGGAAAAGGAGAGGCCATGATCCCTATCCTTCCTCTTGAGGTAAAATCAGGCTGCTGGTCCCCTGGATCCAGAGGTGGATTCGTCGCTGAGGACTGGGCCCCGCCTTTCTTCTTCAGCCTCCCAGGAGGGGCTTGGGGCCCAGAGCCATTTACAGCAGACGGTAGGGAGCTCCATCCTCCTGCCTAAGGAGAGCCCCCCAGGCCACCACGACCCCCGCTCACTTCCCATCTTCCAGTATCTTTACTTCCAGGCTAGTCACTAGCGGGGGGACGGTGGGGGGGGACAGGGTAAAGGGGAGCACCTGATGCTGTAGATTGGAGAATACCACCTCAAAATGTCTATGAGGCCCAACCAAATGACATAAATGGGCAAAGGAGCCAGAAGCAGCCATTCTTCAGCTCTGGCCAACTGTTGCCATGGAGAATGTGGGCTCAGATCTTCCAAAAAGTTCAGAGAAACTGAAAATTAGAATTTTGAGATCAAATCTCCTAGCTTTTCAATACTGACCACTGAGGCTTTAAAAACATTTAAAACCATCCGTGGGCCAAGTAGCATCTCTCAGGCTGAGCTCTGACTCTACTTCCCAACCTGCATCCTTGTTCCATGACTCTGTGCCATGGCTTTGCACATTCTGGTCCCTCAGCCTGATGCCCTTCCCTGCTGTTGCCTGGCTACTGAGTCCCCCACTTGTCTTTCCAATGCTCCCCCTCTGGGAAGCATCCCACGACCTCACAGGCACAGGCCTCGCTCCCCGCCGTGACCTCATGACACGCTGCTGGTCTCTCTCTCCCTGGCTTGTCACTCCATGTTGTGAGGGTCTCCACACCTAACCTGGGGACCCAGGGCAGTCAGGGACTGGGTGTGCTTTCATCCCAGAGCCTTGGCCCCCAGCACCTGGCCAGGCACACAGCGAGCCCTGAGAACAAATAAAGAAATCATGCAGGAGGAGGATGGAGTAATTCCTAAGCTTGGAGAATGAGCTCTGCCTGTCCTCCCTATTCTGAGGTTCTGTGCTCCTTGGTCAGTCTCTTCTCTTGTGGATACAGGCTTAGGGGGAAAACTGTAATTGCCGTCTTACAGTCAAAGGTTCAAATCCAGGCTGCAATGCTTACAAGCTGTGCCAGTCTTGTCTTTTTTTTAAAGCTGTGTGACTGCTGACAAGTACCTTTTCCTCTCTGAACATGCAATGGATGTGAGTTACAAAGGGTTCAGCAGGCCCAGCAGGTCCCCTGCTAAAAGTCCGTCGCTATCCGACTTCAGATCGATGTGGAAATAGCAAAATGCCTGCACGAGAGGGGGTTGGATTCAACCACCTCTCTTCACAGCTGGGGAGCCACAGCCCAAGGGTAGGAAGAGATCTGTCCAAGGTGCCACTCAGAGGGTTGATAGCAAGTGCTGTGTGTTCAATTCCCTTGGAAGCAACCAGGCTCAGCAGAGTATTTGGCCCAAATGAACATGAACACATTTAATGTCCTGTCTCTTCTGTCCTCATTTCTCCATTGTTCGGTGGGAAATCACGGTCATGAACTCCCCCAGAGCACCAAGATCCCAGAGGATCAGCTCTCAGCTCTGCTGAATTGCGTGCAGTCACATCCTGTGTTCCGGAATGGATTCACTGAGTTGGAAGGGCCCTTGAAAGCCAAGTCTGCCAGTGCCACGGCAAACGTGTCAAAGGGGAAATGGGCGCACTTACAGGGGATGTAACTTGTCCAAGGCGCTCTGAAGCTGGTAAAGGAATTGATGACCGTGGGCAAGTGGCTGGTATTGGCGTTTCTGACCCCACAGCAGCCCAGCCGGGCCTGGCACGGGAGAGGCAGATGAACGCCACACCCCCTGCCCTCCCCCCACATCCGCTGTCCGAGGTGCTGACGGCCTCTCTTGAGGACTGGCGGGCCCAGCCAGAGCCTACTGTCTAGCTGCCCCACCTCGAACTCTTTCCTCTAGAAAGAGACAGGCTGAGGGGAGTGATGGAGAAATGAATGGAGGCTGGCGCTGAGGTGTCTGGCTTTGGAGACCCTTCAGCTAGTGACACCATTGTCCCTTTTCCACTCCTAAAATGGCCCCACCCTGGCGAGGGCCCTATGGCTGCTTCTCCAAGTCAACCTTGTTCTTAGATCTGTATCCTGAGGGCACTTCAGAGACTCCGGCATATTTGGTAACAGCCATTTACTCAATTGCTCCCAGTTTCCCCTACTAGGCTGTGGGTAACGTGGGGACACAGACCAGCCGTGCTGCTCTTCATTGCTGTGTCCCCAGCACCTCACACAATTCCAGGCACACGGCTGACAATGTGGATCCGTTAAATGAACGAACAAGGATTTGGGAAGAAGATCAGGTATGTGTGGGAGATCCATGTGGAGGGGAGGCTGGGTTTCGTGGTCTACCTTGGGCGCAGCTTGTCTTAGGAGATCAAATGGGAGCCCCATTCTTGTCCTCTCTGGAGTCCGTCTGCTGGGGCCCCCCCACTGCTGGGCCATGCCGTGCTCCTCCTCTGTTTTCCGCACTTGGGATCAGGTTGAGGCCACTTAACCTGCCACCTCTCCCGGGACCACGGATTCCTTCATTCTCTTATGAAACATTTGTTGGGCACCTACTGTGTGTCAGCCTCCACAGCGGGTGCTGGGTCTACAGACAGGACTGAGACACCTGCCAGCGCTAGTGAGGGAAACAGACACATACATGTGGGGATGACATAAGCACACGTGTCTACAGCCCTTAGAGTGTGGTAGGAGCCATTCACTGCGCCTCATGTGCACTGACCCAGTTAATCCTCAGAAATCGGAATGAGATGCCATTACTATGCCCATTTTACAGACGAGGAAAGCGAGGCCCAGACAGGTTAAGTCATTTGTCCACAGTCTCATTGCTGCATTTGAACCCAGGCAGCCTCCAAAGGCCGGGCTTGTAACCACCACAAAATCCCACCTTATGGACGTGAGCCCCAGGACAGGACAATGCAGAGATGAACAGGGCCACTTCTGGCGGAGGGGGAAGGGCGGGCTGGCTGCCATCCCCCGGACATTTGAACTAGACTTGGAAAGCACTGTGAAGCTCACAATTGCACAAGTAGGGTTTGTTTCTTGCCCAGCGGAGGAAGGGAGCAGGTCTTTTCAGGCAGAAGGAACAGCGTGTGAAATGGGTTCTTGGCAGGTAAATGAGGTTTTCAGGAGGTGTGAAAAACCTGGCACTGCTGGCGGCTGGGGGAAGCGAGAAGGTCTGTGTGGCTGGAAAGTAGGGCACACGCGGCTGGCAGGATGAAGGGTGGGGGACTTTGGTGGCCCGAGTTGCTGGGTGCCGGCGGGGAAAGGGCCCCAGCAGCCCCCTCAGGGGGACGGGGTTCATCCTGCGTCTGGGGGACTGTAGCAGCAGACTTACCGGATGCAGACCCCTGGGCCCGGCCCCAAACCGAGGAATTGGAATCTCCAGGGAAATCTGTATTTTAACAACTGCCCCCAAGTGTTTCTGGGCAGAAAACCGTCATAGAGAAGAACAAAAGCACAGCAAGTCGCCCGGATTTGTGACCCAGGACAAACGACCTTGTTTCTCTGACCCCAAGTGTCTTTCCCCGTAAAATGGAAATGGTCGTCAGGGCAACTACTGCAGGAAGACTAAGTGAGCTAAATCATTCCTGGGAAACGTGCTGACGAACGGACTGCAGGCTAGGCCCTGGGGCTCACACAGCTGTGGTGACAAGGCCCCTGTCCCCACAACGTCTCCATTCTAGTGGGGGGACAGTTAGCAGAGAAGGGTCCCGAGAGCAGTGGGTGACTGGGAGGGGGGCAAGAGGGCCTCTGTGGGCATGTGCGGGACGGGTCAACACAGAGTCTGACACGCGCCAGGGGGGCCACCACAGGAGCCTGGGGAGCTAGGAGGAGGGGGCTGGGGAGACAGCATCAAAACTGTCTTAGGAGGATGGATTGAAGAGGAGTTGGCCCTAAAAGCACCCGTTTCCACCCAGAAGCCACCGAAGAGCCCAAGCAAGGGACAAACTGCAGATTTGCTCCTGGTCGCAGCTTCAGAGGGACAAGTACTGGCTCGGGGCCGAGTACTGCTCAGAAGCTGGTCCGCAGAGCAGCAGAAACAGCGTCTCTCGGGACCCATTAGGAATGCAGATCCCCAGGCCCCACCCCAGCCCTCTGGAGCCAGGAACTCAGAGACGGGGCCCGGCAATCCGCATGTTAGGGAGCCCCCCAGGTGATTCTGATGTGAACACTGGCCTCGATCTCTCAGCCCCCAGGCCCCGGGTCTCGGATGTCTCCGAGCCGCATCCCCACCTGGGTGCCCAGGGAGTTAGCATCCATATGTATTTCAGAAATACTGTCTGTTTCCATTTTAATAAAGGAAGCAGACTTGAGCAGTACTCTACTGGTTGTGATTCTGATCTAATAAAAATGCCAAGCTCTTCTGGACCCAGGGAAGGCTTCCTTGAAATTCCCTCTGCTATTCTGAGGGCAGCGGCGGCGGAGACCCAGCTCGATGGAGCTCCCAGAAGCCACTTCTGTACCCGGCGAGTGAGAGCCTCTTGCCCAACCCCGCCCGGCCTTACAGACACACCTGGCAAAATCAAAAGCTTGTCTTGGGCATTGAACTTGACAGCTGCAATCAGCTGCAAGCCCCAGTTGCCCCCAAAAGGAAGATGCAGACACCTGGACCAGATGGCAGCATCACCTCTATCAAATGTCACATCTGATGTGCTCCTGAGCTAGCTGGTGGCACAGCAAAGCCCCAAAGGCAAGTTTCAAAAGCAAACTCTTTCCTCGGGAAAAAGAAATTGTGGCAGAATCCATATCACAGTAGCCCAAGAAAAAACAGCGACTTCCAGAGCAGTTAAGATACCAAAAGTTCATGTACTGGTTTGTGGAAAAGTGGCTGCTCTAGTGGGAAATGGTGGGAGAAACTTGGAGGCAGCAAATGAGCACCTGCTGTGTGCAATGCACTGTTCTGGGCTCTCAGAACACAGACGCGAACAAGACGGGGCCTGTTCTCCTGGAACCCAGTTGGGAGAGGCCACCAAACAAAAACCAAGGACGTAAATATAAAAAATAATTTCAGAGAGGGACAGGTGCTATGAAGGAAAGACAACAAGGTGATAACGAGGACAGAGAGGGAAGCAGGTGCAGTCAGGGGAAGCTTCTCCAAGGAAGTGGTCTTCTGGCTGAGACTTCAAGGTGAGACAAAGCCAGCTATGCAAGGATATAGAGGGACAGCAGTCCGGGCAGAGAGAGTAGCAAGTACAAAGGTCCTGTGAGGGGATGTTTTCCATTTTCTAGAAAGAGAAAGGTCAGGGGGCTGGGGCCAAACGAGAGAAGGGAGAGGGAGAGGAGCTGAGGGTGGGGTTTGGGAGGCCAGAACAGCAATGGCCTTGTACCCAGAAGAAGGGAGAAGACAGACAACTGAGCCGGGCTATATCCCCCAGGGGACCAGAGATCCCAGCAAGTCAGGGTGCCTTCCAGCTCCTTACTCTTTCCATCCCCACAGAAGAGTCATCCTCCCTCCTTCCCAGGGCTGTCAACGGCTGAGCAGAGACCCGCACACAGTAAGCCTTTAATAATGTGGGCTTGCTGACATTCCTCCTCCCCCGCTCCTCCTGCCCGCAAGTCAGCCCACCACAAAATCCGAGCAGCTGTTCGGTGCAGAAATATTGCAAAACTCGACCAGGCATTTCCAAAATATTTTCTTGGCCAAAACCCCACTAGCAGCTAAGAGGCTGCATTCTGGAGATGGTGCTATTTCCCTAGATGGCCTGATCGGGCTGCTTTTCTAGCCCACAAGGTCTGTGAGGACCTCGTCCACATGGGGCTGGGCCCCGAGTCCCTGGACCCCGCCCGGCGCCTGGTAGATGGCTGCACCCATCTCGGGGGCCACCCACTGGCATGCAACAGCTTGCCCTGGGGGCCCAGGGTTCAAGCTCTGGGGCCGGACAGGCTGGATGCAAATCCCGGCTCTACCGCGCGTTGGGCCTCACTTGCCCTGCCTGTAAAATGGGTTATGTTTAGGATTAAATAAGCGGACAAATGAAAAGTCGTCAGAACACACACCAGGATGAGGTATGATCAGCAGACCTGGTGGGACTGAGCTCTCGTTGGCTGTTCTTGTAATCGAGTCCAGGAATCAGTATCTCTGTAGGATTCTACCAAGTCGGGTCACCCCTGGCCAAGGACCCCCTCCCTCTCCGGCACCTCGCCCTCACCGCGAGCCAGATGGGGCGCCACTCCTCTGCTTGTCACAGCGCCTGCACGGACCCCACTTCAGCTCTGGCTGCACAGGACAGCCATGCTCGGGAGCCCCCAGTCCAGGAACACACCTTGCTCACCCCCATGTTCCAGAACACAGCCCGGGTCCAGGCCAGAGAAGCATCTTTCGTAACCACGTGTTGATTAAATGGCTTTCCCGTGGCCACAGGAGCAGCCACCTTAGGGGCAACTCAAGTGACCAAAGCCAACTCCTCTGAGAGCAGACGGGATCTTTCCCTTGCTGGTGATAAACGAGTCCCCAGCGCCCCTGCGGGCCCCGGGGGAAAGACAGCATCCCCGGCAGCCTGGCTAGCTGATAAAAGGCACACCTGGCAGAGGCGCTGTGGGATCTGAGGCTGCTTTCTTCCTGAGAAGCGGGGATCTGGTAAACCTCTGGGGGCCGCCGACGGCCCTCCACAGCCCCTTCCCTGCCACCTTCCGCGGCTCCTGTGTGAGCCCCTGGGCAGTGCATTGGGATCTGGCGGCTTCACCGGCTCTCCCCGCCCAAGCATGCTCCCCAAAGGACCTAGCTTCAGCTGTCACCCTTCCCAACTCTGCAAGACTGTCCAACCACAGCCAGACAAAGCAGCACGGCCGCACCAACCCGCCCTCTCCAGACACACTGTTGCCAGGCTGCCCCTCGACGAAGCAGGCTGCTGACCTCCACCCACCCCAGAGGAATGCCGGCCGCGCACCCCAGCCCAGCAACGTCTGTGCCCGAGCAGAGCGGCGGGCTTGTCTGGGGCGGTAACTCGGATACGGTCACTCTGCACTGGCTGCCCCAGCCCCCCAGCGGGGTTCAGGGAGGTTGCCTCCACACTGTGTCCTGTACAGACGCCTGCCTCTCCCTGCTTAGGCTACCTCCCCCACTCCTACGTGTGTCCTCTGGGATCACACAAATGGGTGCTGGCTGCTGCTGGGTCCTTATCTCTGGATCTGTCTCTGGAAGAACCCGGATGAAGACATCCTGACAATTCTTCCGGCAGACAGGTCTTGAACCCACCCACTTTCATCTTCATTGCGGAAGGTCAGGCCACCATCATCTCTCCTGGGAGTGACTACAACAGCATCTAAGCTGCTTGGCTGGCCTCTGGTCCTGCTCCCCTCTGACCCTTTCCCCACAGTGCAGATGGATGGCTATGGCTGGACGGAGAGATACAGATATGGAGAGAGACAGATAGGTAATACAGGTCTGAGTACAGATTAAAGGTATAGATAGATACACAGATACATATAAACAATCTGGATAAGTCTCCTCTCTGCTCAAAATGCCCCTGGGCTCCCCACTGCACAGTCGGCCCCCCCTTCCCGTGCCCCTGCGCCCCTCCGGCCCCATCGCCTGCCTCCCCACTGCTGTCCCTGCTCCCAGCCACACCAGCCTCCAGTCCTGGCTGCCCCCTGCCTTGGGGAGTGTCCCACACTTGCAAGCCTCCGCCTGGAAGGGCCTTTACCCGGCTGGCTCTCGTTCTTCAGGCTCCGGTCAGAGAGGCGGCTGTCAAGGAGCCCGCCCCATTCTCCTACCTTCACCTGCGCCCTCTGAGCTCCTGTCTGTACCTGAGATTGTCTGGTTTGTGTCTGAGTCACTTCTTTCTCCGCCCCCCCCCTCGCCCCCCACCGGTGAGCCCCACAAGGCGGAGGCCTCGGTCTCCTCTCGCTCACTCATGGCTGTGTCTTCGAGGGAATGAGAGATGGATTTTCTGCAGGCTGTTGACCTGCATGCGAGTGCACGGGATGCTCCTTTCGTGAGGGAATGCTGCTTGGCAGATGAAGTGGGTGCCAGGGCAGGGGTGAGGGCCGGGGGAGGCGGGCTGCAGGTGGAGGGCTTCTGCAGGTCCCCCGGCCCTGGGTGTCCTCATTAATTCCAGGGCTTGCTCTTAGAGCCAGACAGGGTCCCTTCAACTCTTTCTTCACCCTTGGGCTTCGGGGATTGGGCTTCCCTGTCCCCAAGACAAGCCCCAGGGCCTCCTTCCACCCAGGGTTGCCCTGCCCATTCTTCAGGGAGCGTGGGGAGGCTCGGGCCCAAGCAGGAGCCAGTGACGCTCGAACACGCCAGCATTCTCAGTCTTCGTCCCTATTATGTGCCTCCCGAGCCCCTTGGAGGGGTTTCTGCTCCCCAGCCCTCTCTGCTTCTGTGAGTGCAGGTGGGAGAGGCCCCCAGGCACGGAGATGCGGATCCTGGCCGCTGGAAGGCACTGGAGCTTCGCACAAGGTCCCGGAGACTCGGGCGGGACGGACGGCATCTGCTGGAACTGCACTGCCACGAGTGGCAGAGCTGTGTGACCTTGGGCTCGCTACCCCACCTGTCTGAGGCTGAATTCCTCACCTGCACAACGCAGCTCGTGGTCGCAGCTGTCGGGGCTGGGGGTCAGCATGCACAGGAGGTCAGGCATGAAAAGCCCTTGGGAGGGAGGAGACGCGGGGAGCCCCTGGCGGGCCTTCCGCAGGCTGAGTTGAGCTGGGCTGAGCTTCTGCCATTTTCACTTTAAATCTCATGTCAGCTCTTTCTTTTTCTGGGGGGAGCAAGGCCCTTTCTCTCCTTTCACCTCCCTTTGCTTTCTGGTCCAGGCATCTGTTTTCCTAGCGGGTGCCCTAGATTCTGCCTGCGGCGTCCCCCACTGTGAGGCGTATGAAGGCGACGCCCTCCAAGCTGCCAGGAGCCTCTGTGCCTGAACAAATCTCATCCACTGTCACTCCCGACTTGGCTAGTTGGACCCCGGAGCTGTTCCCCCTTCTGGCCAACGGCCACCACTGCCGGGACTCGAGCTGTGGCTCGCCTGCCTGCCCTGAAGCGCCCAACGTCCCCCTCGCTTTCTAAGCAACCCTTGGCTGCTGGGTGCAGGCGACTGGCTACAAGATGCCAGCCTCAGTTTCCCCATCTGCAGTGTGTGTCTGTGGGAGCAACCAGGGGTGCAGGGAGAGGTTGGCCTGGCTCATCTCCAGGGTCCCCTCTCCCCGGACGGCGCGGGCTCCTACCGACGAGGTCACTTACGAGCAGCATATCTCTCGTGGCGACAATCTAAGCGCAGGTCCTCCTCCTCATGCCCATCCCCCTTCTCGATCCTGGAAAGAAAAGGACCCAAAAGCCTGTGTAAGAAAGAGCAAGCTGAGCTGGCAGAGACCCAGGACCTGAAAAAAAGTACAGTCTTTTCCCTTCGGGAACACTGAGTAACCCGTGCTATCGCCGCCGCACGGAGCCTTACCGCAACCCTGCTAGATGGGTGCCGTGATCTCCGTCCTGTCGATGGAGAAACTGAGGCACCGGAAGCTAATGGGACCAGTAGTGTCATGCAGCTAAGAAGTCAGAGGCAGAACAGGGACGCAAACCCACGTGTCCTCAGAAAAAGATGTGCAATTATGTGCAAATGCTAAATTACAAAAGACAACGCACGGTTTGATTTAAAAATTATACGCTGATATGCACAAAAGATCATTTGCCATAATATATACCAAAAGGCCAACAGAAACTAACCCTAGATAATGAGGAGATAGGGATTCCATCCGGAACCTTCTTTTTGCTTACATCTATTCTCTGATTTAGGGGCAATGGACGCCTATTAGCTGTGTCACTTTTCTTAACTAAATGAAAACACTTCCTCAGGGCATTTCTGCATCGACACAAAGCCCCCGTCTCCTGACTTCTGACGCAGAAGGTTGGAAGGTGGCTCCTTGCCACCGACACGTGTGGCTTCCTTCTCTGGCATCTCAAGATCACCGCAGTTCCAGAGGAGGCTGGAAATGGGGTGGCAGGGGATGCCAAGCAGACAAGGGTCTGAGTGGCGGCAGCTGCAGACCTAAACCCTGGCTCTCATCCCGCCACCGACCGGGCCCGGGGAATGGGTAGGGCCATGTTCCCACACCGCGCTCGCCCCCGTGTAACCCGAACACATCTCAGAGCTCCACACGGTCCAGTCCTGGCGTGTATCCCCTTTAGAGGAACCCAGTCTGGTCCCCAGAAGCAGAAACAATGCCCATCACCACTATATCTGCTAAAGAATGCTGCAAGTATTCCCAATTCCTTATCCGTGGCCGCGCACGTTCTTAGATCTTCTCTCAACTCCTCTTTGCCTTCTACTTGCTTTGCGTTTCTCCACCCGCCTCTTCTTTGCATGGATATCCTCTGTTCTCTCGTGCAGGGAAGTCTCAGTCCCCGCCCAGGCAAATGCCCCACCCCTGTTTTCTGGTCCTTCCCCTCGCGTCTTATTTCGAGTACCCCAGCTGGGTCCAGAGCGTGGGGCTGGAGGAGACACGGGGAAGGTGACGGAGGACAAGCAAGCAATGCCAGATGCCTAAGGGAAGGGAGAGAAATACTCAGGCATGAGCCTTCTGGCCCCCTCAGCCTGCTCCCTCACTCATTCACCAGGAATATCCGAGGACCTGCTCCGGGCCGTTTACTCCAGATGCTCTGTGCGCCGCGGAAATGTCAACCTCCTAGTCTCTGCCCTCAGAGCCTCTGGTCCAGGAGGAAGACGGCTGGCACACGAGGCAGGCAATGACAAGCATTGTAGAACGCCGCCCGAGACTGCCCACGCCGTCTGTACCCAGGGGCTAGGCCTGCGCGTCCCAGCGAGCAAACTCTGAACACAGCGGGGTTTTTTACAAGTGTCTTCTCCGGCCTGGGTGGTCCCAGACGGCAGAACAAAGCCCTAAGCGCTGAAGCCGTGGGAAGGCAGGTACGTGGCGTAGATGGCTGGTGCAGTGGGAAGGTTCCATAGAAGGAAAGATGTCTTTTTATTTTTTTTTTCATCTTTTAGTAGAAACATCTTTGTTATTTTCCTGATAGCACTGGCTTGTTTAAAAAAAAAAAAAAACCCACCTCCCACTCACAGAGCAGAAGTCCCCTTATAATGACACCTCCCTCTGGTGGCATCGCCACTGCTAGGAGTTTGGTGTTTATCTTTTCAGAATTAAAACTTTTTTTTAAACATATACAGCCTCAAATGAAACATGCTTTTGCAACCTGGCTTTTTTCTTACCCGCACATTTCCAGCATCTTTCCATGTCAGTACACATAAATCTCACACGCCTTTTCCCTCGTATTGTATGTGAAAGAATAGTTACTATTCAATCCCCTACTGACAGACACTTAGGGGCACTCTTGCAAGTACTGCTATGTGTGTATCTGGCGAGGTACTGGGCTCCCCAGCCCCAGAGGTAATCAAGACTAGAGTCCCACCAATCCTGAAACTGCAAACACTGGATGGAGGCTGGACCAGTTAACTGAGCCCATCCCCGTCCCGGAGTGCCATCTGCCTGGCCATGTCCAGGGCCTCTGTCAACAGATGCCCGCCCTGCCTTGGACAGGCCTTGCAGCCTTAACTTTGGACTGATTACTGGATCCACCCCAGGCTCCCAGTTCTCAGGACTTCTTATCTTCTGAGATCAACCCCTCCCTTGGGAGTCTCAACCCCGGGGAGAGGGGCCAGTGAGCAAAGGAGCTGGTGTTTAAGGAGAGAAGCAGCCCCGCCTGGTCTGGTCCCTCCCCCTCCCTGGTCACCCAGACCTTGTGGCCAAGAAGCCCAAAGTTCAATAGTTAACATATCAAAGAACACCTGCCAATGAGTGAACAAATGCTGGAGGCCCAGGTGAGGCCTGTGCTGGGCTTGGGGACACAGGGAGGACTCAGGCTCTGCCTCCAGAAGCTCACACCTGTTCACATAAATAATCATAACTTAATGTGCAAAGTTCTAGACCAGGGAATGTTAATTAAGAAGGTTGGCAGGGTGCATCACTGCCTAGTCCGGGTGTTGGCAAACTATTCTGGTAAAGGCCTGGATAGGAAAGACATGAGGCTTCTCCGTCACAACTATTCGACTGGCCTTGTGGTCCATAAGCAGCCGCAGACACTGTGCAAACCAACGGGAGTGTTGTTCAGTAGACGTTTACTTGCAGCAGGTGGAGGGCCAGATTGGGTTTTTGGGAGATAGCGTGGTCTTAACAGTGGTTCTCAACTTGGAGGTCCATCGAAGTGACCTGGGGAGTTGTCATTTATCCGGCGATTGTGACATGCGGCCAGGGCTGAGAATCACCTGTCGCGAGCAGCAGGGGCTACGTGGAGAAAGCCCGAATCCGATGCAGGAGCAGCAGGCTGGAGGCTGCGGGACCTGCTCACTTCTCAGAGAGGAGGCTGGAGCCACACCCGTCTGCCCGGCCTCCTGCTATGCCATGCCACCATTCTGGAAAGAGCTGGTTCCCTTGCTCAAACACAGCTGTTTCTGCCAGAGTCGTCAATGAAAGTAATAGATCTGCGGGCTCTCAGAGCCGTCTGATGAGGGGTAAGGCGTGGCCGCGGTTATGGCAAGAGGGACCCTCCAGTAACCCCCAGGGCTCCCTGGCTGGAAACAGGACACAGGGATGTTCTGGGCACGACTGAGCCCTTGGGCCCTGCAGGGAGGAGGGATCACGGCCGACGGCAGCTCTGTTATTCCCAAACAGCATGGCCTTGTGCAGCTCACCTGACTGCTCTGAACCCTATGATCTAGAAGTTTCTACATGGCAATGGGCACAGGGTGGTAAGCACGAGCGTAAGGACAAGCACCACCGCCCCGCTGGTGGATGTGAACCCTGGAGCCCGGTACCTGGCACAGAGCCAGGGCTCGGAACAAGTTAACCACCACTGTTTCTAAACTCGCTTAATCGGCAGGCTTCCCCAGTACATTTTAAAGTCCGAGAGAAGAGGATGGAGTTTATCTCGTTCTCCACTTGGAGGCCACAGGGTCTAGCCCGGTGCCTGGCGCCAGGCGTCCCCAGAAATGCTAGCAGGGAAGGAAGGGGGAGGAAGGAGCACAGGCAGCCCGAGGCTAAGAGCCGCCCACGTGGGGAGCCTCCAGGGTGCTGAGCTCCGAGTAGAGAAGGAACAACGGCAAACGGCACGAGGTGGCAATTATATTTGATTTTGAACTGTGATTTCCTGCAGGAAATACTATGTGCTTTCTGAAAACAGTTGTTTTTAATGGTGGTGTGAGAAATTACCCACAAATCTAAGCGAGTGCCTTGAAGGGCAAATAGTGGGGGGCGGGGGGTGCTGGGACTGAAGCCGTGCTCAGGAGGGGCACCAGGCAGGCAGCGAGCACCTCTGTCCTCCGTGAACCCACTGTGTGCGTCCCTCTGCAGGCGTCGGGTATCACCTCTGTGAAAGCTGCTGGAGTCTGGACGTGTCCTGACCACCTGCCAGTCTGACTTGCCCCTCTGATCAACGTGCATAATAGTGCACCTGCCTCTCGGGGCGGCTGTGGGAGCAAATGAGTGAGTCCACGGAAAAGCTCACTCTGTCTGGAGCTCTCATCACGACATGATTACCATGGTCGTCATCAGCCGTGTCTGCGGGGGGCCTTTATGGTCCGTCCGTCTGTGACTCCACCTCGTGGTTCCGGGTGCAGAAGGACAGGATTTTAACATGTTCACCAATCCCCACCCCCAACCCCCGAAAGCCACACCCCCTTTCCTTCCACTCCATCAGTGAGACCTGAGCCACACACTGCCTCAGGAAAGGGGTGTTTTGGAAGCAGCAGATTCAGGGCAGACAGCACCCACAGGGGCTCACATGCAGCCTTCCGTCCCCGAAGAGACAGAGTCTCCCCAACCGGGGACAAGACAGAGCAGAAGCTAGGCTGGTGCCTGGCGAGGATGAGCCCCGGGTGAGGGTGACAGGACCCACTCAGCCTCTCAAGTGAGAGCGAAATACACTTGTCAATTGTCTAAATCCTCATTATTTGGGGTCTGTTTGCACCCATTCAGACCTATATCCTAACCAGAGTCACCGCCACCACCACGGTTACCATCATCCCCATTTTGCAGACAGGGAAACTGAGGCCGAGGTAGCCCTGGGAGGTTCAGGGGTGCTCTGGTAAAGGCTAACGGCCGGCTTCCCAACAGAAGGCAAGAGGCCAGCTTTGCGGCGTCTGTGCTCACGCCCAGCGTGGCCGATCTGAAGGCACCAGTGCGACGTCACGGACCATGGAGCCGACGGGCAGACATCCGCACACTGGGCCCTCATGAGCCAACACCGGCTGGCTGCGGTCTGAGCTCGGGCTTATCAGTCCCCGTATCTTGAGTGTGTCTCCACTGTGCCCTGCAGAACCCCCGCTGGCAGGGGGCTCTCAGTCACACCTGCCTGGGTCCCCCTGCCTGTGTCATGAGGTCCTAGATGGAAGTGGGGACCATGCAGCTCCGGCTCTGAGAACTGCCAGCAGGTGTGCCAACAGCTGTACCGTGCAGTCACACAGCCACCATCCCAGTGACCCACGACTTCCAGAATCGGGCTGAGGCTGGGTACTGGCTCTTTTTTGAGAGAAGAGATGGATGCCAGGAAGTGACAGAAGTGGAGAGGCTCTGAGGGTTTGCAGGTGGACCAGAGCCGCCACACTGTCTTCTAGGAGGACCCCCAGTACCTGCCCACTGAATTCCAGGGCCAAATGTGGCCACAGCACGTCAGGTCACCACAGACAGGGGTTCCATCTTCTCTCTGCTGCGACAGCAACCCCAGGGCCTTCCTAGCACGGCCCTTCCAGAACGTTCTCTGTCCCCTGTGGTCTTGTCGGTACCATCCTCAAAGCCAGCCCCTCTCTCCCTGGCCCCAGGCTGGCTTGTTTCCCAAACCTCCAGCCATTTCCCGGTACGAACTGGCATCCACAGCCCGTGCGTGCTTCTGCACCTGTCTGACAAAGGACTGGCTTCCCCCCTTCGTTTCCAATCTACCTTGAACCAATTTTTTAAAAATAAAACACAATCGAAATGAGTTACTAGAAAATGAAATGGGGAAAAACGACATACGAAAGCAAGCTCAGGTGGCCCAGCCATCTCAGCTTTCTGTGGAAGCTTCCAAACTCCTACTTCAACTCCTGTCCTCGCGTTACTGTGGCTATTTGCAGACGGGGGCTGTAGTTCGGCCGGTCTGGGGTGGGGCCTGAGATTCTGCATTCTCGAAGGTTCCTGGGTGAGGCCCACGCAGTTGGCCAGGGATCACACTGAGGAGCCAGGCGCTGGACCGTCAGTTTCGGGTACATGTGGGGCTCCTCGAAGCTTTGGCCCAGTTGCCCTCGGTGTCCTAGGTTGCGGCCCAGCGAACCCAGGCCTCCGGTGTCCTCCCCACAGTGCGGGCTACACACAGGCAACACCAAAGAGCTGGCCGCAGTGACAGTGGGGCTGGAGGGCAGCTGGAGGCCCCCTCGCCAGCTCCCTCCCGCTTCTCTGACCCCTGCAGCTGGCTGGTATTTAGGAGGAAACATGGGAGTTCAGGGAGTGGCCATTCCTTCCAGATGTTCTCCTGCTTCCCTCCGATCGCTGTCCACACAAGGGCCCATCTGGGCTTTCGGCTTTCCCCTCACGCCGCGTAGGCCGGCAGCCTCCACGGGGCCACCTCTCATTTCTGGGTGCCGCCACGCTCCTCTCCAGAATACACGGCGACTTCAAAGGACCTCCACAAAGAGCAAGGAAGGGCACGGCGTCGCTGAGAAGTAATATTCAGGCCGTGAAAGCAGAAACAGGCGGGCAAGAGGGTGCTGTGACAGAACACGTCTCAGAGGCTAACTATGTAGGGACGGTCGCAGAGGACAAAGGACACCGTGATTTTGAAATGATCCACTTGCAGTGGAATACAGGCTGGAATTAAAAGAAATGCTGGCAAATCAATGACTATACAGAGGAAATTAAGATTCCGTAACATCGTATCAAAAGTGCCATTTCAAGACAGGGGAGATAAACGGGTTTTTTAAAAAGATGGGTTTTTTTGTTTTGCGTTTCCCATCTTATGAGTAATATCTTCATGATACAAAACATGCAGGGAAGACAACAGAGAAGATAAATGCCCGTGCTGCCAATGCCCTCCCTGATTGTCCTGTGCAGTTTTCTCTTCCGTTTCTCCAATACTGGGTTTTTAACCGAGACCTCTAGATACAAGCACCTTGAAATTATTTTCAGAACTGCATGGGTGAGAAATTGCCATTTAGAAAAACAAATAATCATGAGCACATGTGGGACCCCCACCCCACCTTCCACGGCCTCTCAGGGGCTCCTATGATGCATAAAAGCCTCGAGACTTGATCTATCTCCAGAGCTCCTTCCTCAGCCTACGAGGAGGTGGGCCCACCTGAGGTGTGGAGCTGCTGAGCTTGGCTTGGGAAACAGTGGGAAACTGGTCACACAAGCAAGACCAGTGATAGCTCCCAGAGGGCAAAGGTCACTTGGCCTGACTGGCCAGTGACCTGCCCAAGAGGCTCCTTCCAAGAGGCTTTCCTCTCTGTTCCTCATCACTGTCTCCATCTATCACGCTGGTGGGGAATGAAACAGGGGAGCGGACATGGGTCCCTGTCCCGTGGACCCTGCTGAGGAACTGCACGGTTAGAGCTGAGTATGGTGGGGGACGGTTCACGGGGCTGTTCCAGGGCAGAGAGGGGTTTGTCTGGCTCAGGGTCGATGCTGGAAGCACCACCTGAAGGTTGAACGTCAACAAGTTAGAGTGGGAGGCACTCCAGGCAGAGAGAACAGCGGTCCAGCGGCTCTGGGCAGGTAGAGACACCTGGCCGGGGAACTGCAAGGGTCCAGGGGGCGCTGCGCGCAGGGGGAGGGGACCAGGGTCCTCGGTGAGGCTAGGCGGTGGCTGGGCCATATAGGTGACGACAAGAAGCTGTCCTAGAGCTGTGGGAAATCGCTGCAGTGTTTTAGGCAGAAAGCTGGGGGCAGAGGTGCCCTGAGCCCCGTAGCACAGTGAAGGGGTATCCTGCTGGGGAGGGGGCGCAGATGGGCGGGGTGAGGCCAGATGCAGGAAGACCATGCAGGGCTCGCAGGGGTCCGGCTCGCATGCGCAGAACCACAGGGGGGCAGAGAGACACGGCAATAGGCCTAGGTTTGGAGGAGACCATCATGAGTCGGTCCTGGCCATGCTGATTTTTGGTGCTTTTGAGAATCCAAAGTAGAAGCGACACAGAGGCAGATGGATATGGAGTCAGGCGGTCTGGGGCGGACTAAGAATGTGGGAGTCCTGGCACACGTGTGGCCACTGAGGCTTACGTCAAATGAGGACAGAGGAGGGCCCAGAAAGGGTCCTGGGAGCATCACCATTTAACAGAAGAAGGGGAGGGGAGGAGGGAGTGGCCAGCGAGGCTGAGGGAGGAGGGTATACGCAGAGGGTCAGGGCCCCTGGGAGCTGCGTGGGGCAGTGGAGGGTGCCCGGCAGACTGTAGTGGGTTGTGCTGTGAGAGAGAGGGGACAAAGTGGAGACAGGCTCTTCCAAGAGTTTCCCTACAACAGATAGGAGAGAGCAGACAGCAGAGAGCCCCCCTCTGCACAGGCAGGGAGATGGGCAAAGGGGGGGCTCAGGCCTTCGATGGCATAGAAATCATGTAAGTCTGTGCCCATCTCCCCCATCTCGGAGTCAGGCTCCTGCACGTCTGCCTCGAGGCCCAGTGAGGGCTGCGTGCAACCCAGGAAGGAGGCCTGGGGAGGGTTCCTATTCCACGGGTCTCAAGCCTGTACTATTAAATTCTCTGGGGCCGCCAGCCCCCACCTCAATGCTGTGGGAGGATGAGAGAGATCAGAGACTCAGGTCCAACTCCCACTCATAAATCAACCCAACTGCTCAGATTTTCCTAAATCCACTTGTGCGTTCCCCCTCCGGGCCTTTGCCCATTGCTGCTGCTTGTGCCTGAGAACGCCTTCTCTCACCCGCTGCCCATCTGGCTGGCGAGCGCTGCACGTGTCTCGAAAAACTTGGCTCAAGGGTTTCATCTCTGAAAGCTCTTTTATCCTCCAGCTGCCCTGGGGTGGGCCTGGGCCCTTGGCCTGCCGTTCCTTCCAGGAGACCTCACAGTGGTACCTTGCTGTGCTCACTAGACCCTGAGCCAGGGGCTGGGCAGGTGCTGGGAGAGCCTGGGGGACTTCCGGGGCAGATGCTGCTCGCTCCAGCCCACTGACACCATGGGAGAGCGGGGGCCCCCATGCAGCCAGACCCTCAGCTTTCTCGTGAGAAGCAACAACCTTGACGTTTTAACACGAAATCTTCTGATTCTTAAAAGTCAGCCAAATTTAAACATTTTTAAACCACTGTGGGGGCCAAACAAAGCACATCTTTCGACAGGATTCTCCAAGGGCCGCCAGCTTACAGTGTGTGCTGCGCCCCTTTCTCAAGCTGGGAGTGTGTCTTCCTTGCCTTGTACAGAGGGCGGTTTCTGGCGGGGGTGTGGGTAGGGAAGGGGGGACCCCCAGTTTTGTAACCAAAACGTCACTGCATCATCTCATGTAATCCTCAAAACAAAACTGCAAGGAAGGGTGCCAGCCCATTTTCCAGCCAGGAAAACTGAGGCTCCAAGAGGGGAAGTGACCCACAGCTAGTCAACTGCCGAGTTAATTTCAACCCCGGTCGATTTCTTAGCGGGCGCATTCGGGGTTAAATGAGTGCACGCAGGCCAGGCCCAGAACAGGCCTGGGCCGTGAGGAAGCCAGCCCAGCACTGGGTGTGAGTAACCATGTAATTCTTATGGAGAATTAGTCACACAACTTACTGAGCCCCTGAGGTGCTAGGTGCCAGGCCCGAGTGGAAGCCAGAAGGACGGCTCCCCCCTTTCTCTGACGGTGCGCGCACGGGAAGGCGGCAGGCACAAACGAGGCCGTAAATGAATCAACAAGTAAGTTCAGAGAGTGGGACATGCCGTAGAGCAAGGTGAAAGCCTGCGATCTGATTCCCCAGGGAGGAGGCCACCAGAGGACCGAGAGCTCTCCCCCCTGGAAGCTCCCAGACTTTGGCTCTCCCACCCCGGCGGCTTCCCCCAGGGAGGCGGGATGTCTGCTTGGTGCAGCTGGATTCCTGCTGGAGGCCAGTCCGACCGGTCTGGCTCTCCTCCACAAGTTGTTAAAGCAGCTCCGAACATTAAGCATTCAAGAAAGCCCGGTCTGCAAACATTTACCTTTCCTTCGGCAGCTTCCGACCCTCCCGTCAGGAGGCCCCATTAAGACGCCCTCCTTGGGGATGGCAGGCAGGGTGACTGGGGAGCACTTAATTCCAGACATTTCTCTAAGTGGGCAAGGCTGCTCAGAGTCAGGGGGTAGGCTACCCACCCCCTGGTCCACCCTCGTGCACACTGGCCCCTCCCCATGCATACATGCGCACGTGCACACACACACACACACACACACACACACACAC
>NW_024424452.1:18006926-18020505 GCF_017311325.1 Ursus maritimus | reverse complement strand
CACACACACACACACACACACACACACACACACGCATTTCAAAACCCCGGGAAACTGTTCAGAATCTGCCCGAGTCCCGAGACCTGTAATAGGCTCCCCAGAGAAAACTCCAATAGGAGTAGGGTGGGGTGTGGGGGCAGACCAGGCCCTCCCTCCTCCATCAGCCCCCATGGGGCGGCATCTTGCCCTGTCAGGAGCACAGAGGGAGAGGCCTGGATATAGTGGGATCCACAAATCCGCGGACAGGAATGGCGGGCACGGCTGGGACACCCTGCACCCTCTCCCAGGGCACCACACCCATCTTCACACCGTGACCCTCAGCAGACTCCCCTCAGTCACCCCTGCAAGCCCAGCTCCCACCTCAACACCGCGGGGCAGAGGCTGCTGACCAGTCCTGAGAGGCCACACATCACGAGACTGATGGTGGCCTGCTTCAAATCCCAGCTCTGGCACTTACCAGCTGTGTGACCTCAGACAAGTCGCTTTACCTCTCTGTGCCTTGATTTCGCATCTATGAAACGGAAACACAATAGTACCTACTACCTCGCAGAGGTGTGGTGGGAGTCACCGAGTCACATCCGCAGCAGACAGAGAGTGCTTGGCACGGGGCAGGCACCATATGTCTGCTGTGCTTATTAATCTGGTTTTTAGATTCCTAATGCCTAAAATGCCATCTCCTAAGCTAATCGTCCCAATCATTACCAAGCTTTATATTTCACATCAGTGGCAAAGGAAACAGACTCACACACGCAAAATGGAGTTCTGTGCTCAGCACATTACCAGGGTTATCAAAGTGTGACTTCCCAGGATGCTGACGGCTCTGGGCTCTCCCGCTGGGGGTCAGAGGACACTGGCCCAGACAGGCTCAGCGCCTTCCCCCAAGTCACACAGCACTGAAGCCACGGGCCTGGAACGCCCACACACTCAGACTGAGGCTTCCCCCAAGCCCCTACTCCCACCCCCTTCCATGGAACCCCCCGTCCCCCAAGGGGGAGGAAACTTAGGCAGGTGGGCCCCTCCGATCTCTCCCCTGGTGTCCATGGCTGCAGTTCTGGGGACACTGGCCATTGCAGAATTGCAGCCCTGCTGCTGCTGGGCCACTTGCAAGCCTGTACAGACAGAGATCCAATGCTCTGGGCTTTGTGGGGAAGGCACCAAAAAAAAAAAAAAAAAAAAAAAACCAGAACAGCCCAGCTAAGCTGAAATGTTCTCCTCGGAGAGGATGGGAAATAAAACTTGATTAACCTGTGCATGATGCTCGAGTTATGAACGTGTAAAGTGATATTCTGCACATATGCTGGGAACTATCTGTCTGCCCCACAGAGCTGGGGCCTGAGCTGCCAGGGACCGTGGCAACCAGGGCAGGAGCAAACAGCAACTTCTTGCTGCTGGGGTACTAGGAGGTCCTGTTTTCTGCCTCAGCAAAACCAGCCCGCCCGCGGATGCCGCAGGCTCCCCCGCAGCCGAGGGGACAGCTGGGGATGCAGCGTTAAGGGGTGGTTTTAGACACCGGCTGTGCGTGCGGCTGCTATTAGCATTTCTGGAGTGCCCACTGCGGGTCCCGTCCTCTGCTGGCCATGGCCACCCTCCTAGTGAGCACACTTTGTCCGCAGCCACGGGCGAGGCAGCCCTGTCTGCCTGGGCAGTCTGAGCTCCCCAGCCACAGCTGCCTGGCCCCAGACTGGACACCTGACCTGGGACTCTAGCATGGGGCTGCTGGGAAGCTGAATCTGCCCGATGAAGAAGTTTGGGCTGAAACGGTAAGAGGCAGCCAGGCCTGAGGTCTCCAGGGAGAACAATTCCATCGGTTACCCAAAGAAAAATAAAAAAGCACCTACTAGGTGCCTGGCCTAGTTGTAGGTGCTCAGAATACAGCGGGGACCAAGACAGCGAAGCCCGTCTATCCTGGAGCTCACGGCCTACAAACTATCAAACACAAACAGACCAAGGTCAGGGTGCGTAGGTGTTCTGGGAAAAGAGCGACTGGAGTGTGTGGGGCAAACTTAGAGCGAGGGGTTAAGGAAGGCCTCTCCGAGCAGGCGACGTGCACGCTGAGACCCCAGTGAGCCAGCCAGGTGAGCACTCCAGGCAAGGGCAGAGCAAGTGCAAAGGCCCCAAGAGGGGGTGAGCTTGCCGTGTTCAAGGGACAGAAAGGAGACCCTCATGGCACAGGAGAGATGACAGGGTCTGCAGCAGTCAGAGAGAGGTCCCTGTGTGGCCTCCGTCATGTGACTCCTCGGCTTGAAACCTTTCCACTGCCCCACAGAGAATGCAGCTCCACAGCCTCCTTCCCCCTTTTCCTCCTCAGACGGTCATCAGTCCTGACAACCTTTCAGTTCCCTGCCATTGAAAGGCATTATTGCATATCCAGTCAGCTCCCCCAGGACCGACACTGTGATAAGGATTTGGGTGTGGGTAGTTTACTTAGGAGGGGGTCCCAGGAAATATGCTATCTGTCTGTCTGTCCTTCCACTCATCCATTATCCACCATCCATCCATCCATCCATCCACCCACTGGGCTTTCAGGGGTGACTGAGGGGAGTCTGCTGAGGGTCACGGTGTGAAGATGGGTGTGGTGCCCTGGGAGAGGGTGCAGGGTCTCCCAGCCATGCCCGCCATTCCTGTCCGCGGATTTGTGGATCCCACTATATCCAGGCCTCTCCCTCTGTGCTCCTGACAGGGCATCCATCCATCCACCCATCCCCCACCAATACATACATACATGTATCCATCCAACCGTCCATCCATCCATCCATCCACATACCCACCCATCCATTCATAAATCCATCCATCCACCCACCTGACCATACACATACATATACCCAACCATTCATCCGTCCATTCATACACACACAACTTATTGTCACTTCTTCTATTTCCAACTGGACTCTGAGGACTCAAGTGATCAGATGTAGTCCCTGGCCTTGAGGAGACCTCCTCCTCCAGCAGTCATCAACAACCCCACTGCTGGGTCCTCTCTTCACTCAGTGCTGTGACAGAGCCCAAGAAGGGGCCGTTGGTTCATTCTCTGTATGCCCCTAAGAAGCCTGGTTCTCAGAAGCCTGGGGCTAAGTACCAAACACTGAGACTCAGTTCTCTTCCTCTTGGTTTCTCAGGCTCTGATCGCAAGGCAACCTCACGTCCCATAAAACATCAAAATGTCCCAGATATTCTAACACAGTGGGGTCCAAACCCTGCCTCACCCAGCCTGTCCCTTCAACCCCCACTACCCCCCAAGGATGTTTCTGTCAGATCACTCACTCCAGTTTTTGACTGGAGCCCTGTGGCCACTGAGGCCAAACCCTGGGCTTTGGATTCCCAATGGTGGCCAGAGGTGACCCATGTGCACTGACCTCTCCCGGAAGTACTTGATGGCCTCAGGGTCTATGAAGGTCGGCTCCTCCCGGTAGCCCTGCTCAAAGACCTTGCGCTTGTGCCGGAACTCAATGACCGTCTTGGTGTAGGAGTTGAGGGTGGTGACAGAGGCCGCCATGCAGCAGGTGAAGGAGCCCCACGCCAGGCTGCCAAGAGACGAGGAGAGAGGCGCCACAGTGAGGCTGGGCAGCGGACAGGAAAGCCCACCCGCCGGACATGCATCCACCCTGCACAGCTGCCTCCTCTGGGCCAGAGAAGACCAAGATGAGGTCCCTGCTTCACTCAGGCTGTACTCGGTGACACGGACATGACAGCGTTTATTACTGGGAGGCAAGGCAAGAGCGAGACCTTCCATCCAAGGGGGCCAGCCTCGGGCAAGGTCACCAGAACCCAACCAGGCTTGCACAGGGTCTTGGAGGACAAACGAGAGTCTGCCGGGGGGAAGGGCATTCCAAGAAGAGGGAAGGGCATGTGCAAAGGTGCAGAGGTGCAAGGCAGTAGGGAACAGTCCGCAGACCACAGGAGGTCTGGGATGCTGGAGTGAGGGAGAGTGATGACAGAGAAGTAGATGGAGGGGGGCAGACACTCTAAAAGCTGGGGTCCATGGGGTTAAATTTCCTCATGTGTGACTTTGGGCAAGATGCTTAACCTCTCTGCCTCTTACTCCTCATATCATTTTAATGGACGTAACAACAGCACCAGCTCACAACGCCGTTGCAAGGATTGAAGGAGATGGGCCACTCCAAACACCTCAGAACAGGGCCTGGCCCATAGACTAGGCCCTCAGGAAAGGTTTGCTGTCATTACTGCCATCAGCAGTTTCAACATTCTTACTAGCCACTTCTGTCTGGCTTCATTTCCAAACTCTCGCTCTGAGAGATTAAGTTATCAGGACACGTGTGGTGCTCTGCTCCACCCTTCCTCCAAGCACCACTGGCCACTCTTGGCCACACTCACGTGATGTGGACGCGGAGCCAGCCGGAGCTGGAGAATCTGTCCTAGCCACAACTGGAAAGAAGGGAAGGGCGGTGTGGGGCTGGAGATCAGCGGGCCAGGCTGCTGGTCTACTGTGACCCAGTGTCTCTTCTAGAAGTGGCCTCCCACCTAATTCCTCTGGCCGAGACTGGGCGGTGACATTTAGAACCAGGAGTGGGGACCTGCCTGGCTCCAGCTCATTGCACCCAGTCTGGTCTCCAGGTCCTTGCTCCCCAGTCTCTGCCCTGATGACTGGTTTCCTCCGAATCGGGGGTTCAGCTGTCTCAGAGCATCCAGCCTCCCCTTATGCCAGCCACCCTTCGGGTCTCTCAACATCCCCACCCATACATTCCTCAAAGTCAGGGCAGCCCACCTCACACACCCACTGCTCTTCTCTTTATCAGCCCCAGGCCACCCAGAAGGAAAGCAAAGGGAAGTGTGAGGATTCAGCCTTTCTCACAGAGATCCCCTATCATCACCTGTCCCTTACTGCCAAAACCGTGAATGGATTCCTTGTTCTTTCATACTAAGGAGCTAATTTAGATCTCTCAGAAGCTTTTGTGTCTGTAATAGACAGCGACGGGGTCCACCTGGCCCATCTTAGAACCGCCCTGTCCATCATCAAAGAGGCCAGTAGGTGACCCTGCCCCCTGTTCATAGATGATTGGATGAGGGCTGAGCATCTGACCAAAGTTGGTCCAGTCAGATACTCTCTCTTCTAAGCAATAAAACTCAAGACTAGTTCAAAGTGGGATGTGTGTTTGAACTACAGAGGTGGAAACTCAGAACGTGAAGTTAGAGAATAAAGAAGCAGGCTTTTCCTGGGATTCCACGAGGATACATAGGTTGGTTTTGCCTGACTGGCATCCATTCTGTTAAGGGACCAGTGTTCCCCTCCTCTCAGGCCACATGGTTTGTGTGGAGCTGGCCTGACCCCCAACTTTTAGGGGTGATCACATGGCCAACACGTGGCCAGTGAGAGCAACACTTCCCTCTGGCCACAGTAACAGGTTCAAGGATGGGCATGTGACTCCCAAGTCAGGCTAATGAGACTTGATCCCAGGACTCTCGGACGTATTTCTCCCAGTGTGCCAAGCTGGTGGGATTTGAGCCTGGAGCTGCTGGAGACTGTCTTGCCACTACGCAACTTGCTAAGGAGGCTGACTCAAAGCAGAGCCATGGTAAGGAGCTAGATCCCTGAGCTGAAGCCATTATCCCTGGACTTTTCAGTTATGGGAGCCCAAGTTCCTTTATCGAATTTTTTTCTTTCCCTAAGCCAGTTTGAACTGGGTGTCTGTCATTGGCTACCCAACTTCTTGTACAATTACTTTCTATAAATTCCCCTCTCTTACATAGCTTAGTTTTAAAGTGAACTTCTAGTCTTTATATGATCAAGGATGTTATCCAGGAGCAGGTCCAACTCCCAAGTCTGATGACCCAACCAGAGGAGGCGCGTCTCTCCCTGTCACACACCCCTGTTCAATTTCATCTCAGCCCTCGCCACACCCTGTAATTCTCCTGTAGCTTTTCTTCCTATTATTTATTATTCTTTGTTCTTAAATGAAACTTTCTATTTTGGGATAATTATAGATTCACATGCAGTTGTAAGAAATAATACAGAGAGATCCATGTATCCTTTACCCAGTTTCCCTCAATGGTAATATCTTGCAAATACAGTCCCCAGCCAGCGTACTGAAACAGATACAGTCAGGATACAGAACATCTCCATCCATCACCACCACAATCCCTCCTTTGCCATTTTACAGCCACACCCCTCCCCTCCCAACCTCTGGCAACCAGTAATCAGCTCATTTCTCTAATTTTGTCATTTTAAGAATGTTGCATAAATGGAATCACACAGTGCGTATTTTGGGGACTGGCTTTCATACTCAGTATAATTCTCTGGAGAGTCATTCCGGCTGCTGTGTGTATCAACCATTTGTTCCCTTACATCAGGGGGTTTCTCCACATCTCCACCAGCATGTCATGTTGTCACTTTTTTTTTTTATTATCTTAGCGATTCGGATAGATGTGTAGTAACACCTCATTGTGGTTTTCATTCGCATGTTCCTAATGGCTAATGGTGTTGAACATCTTTTCAGTTGCTTACTTGCCATCTGTTTATCCTCTTTGGCAAAATATCTGTTCGTGTTCTTCTGCCCACTTTCTAATCGGATTGTTTTGCTGCTGTTGTTGTTTTCTGTTGAGTTTGGAGTGTTTGTATAGATCCTAAATACCAGGCCTTTGTCAGAGAGGTGGCTTACAAACGTTTTCTTCCTGCAACTTGTCTTTCCAACCTCTTAACAAGTCTGTCACAGAGCAAGTGTTTGATTTTGCTGACATCCAATTTATCAAATTTCCCATTTATGCTTTTGATCCATTTGATATCAAATCTAAAACCTCTTTGCCTATGTCTAGAGCCCAAAGATTTTCTTTCTTTTTCTAAAAATTTTATAGTTTTACAATTTATACTTAGGTCCATGACCCATTTTGAGTTAATTTTTATACAAGGCATGGAGTTTAGATCAAGATTGATTTTTCTTTTGAATGTCCAATAGTGCCAGCACCATTTGCTGAAAAGGCTACTCCCCCATCCACTTAACGGGTTTGCATATTTGTCAAATATCAGTTAGGCCTCTGTGTGTGGGTCTATTTCTGGGTCCCTTGTTCTGCCCATTGATCTCTGTGTATCCCTCCACCCATACCACACAGCCTAGACTACTGTAACTATTTATTAAGTCTTGAAATTGGATAGACTGATTCCTCCCACTTTTCGTCTTCTTTCTCAAAATTGTTCTAGCTATTCTAGTTCCTTTGCCTTTCCTAATAAATTCTAGAATACTCTTGTCTATACCTACAAGAAATCTTGCTGAGATTTTAATAGGAATTGCATGAAACCTGTATATCAACTTGAGAACTGGCGTCTTTACCACAAACATGGTATATCTCTCTATTTATTTCGATCTTCTTTGATTTCTCCCATTAGCATTTTGTGGTTTTGAGCATGCAAGTCCTACAGATGTTTTTTGTTAGATTTATGACAAAGCGTTTCACTTTTTAAGGTGCAAACAGTATTGTATTTTTAGTTTTGTTGTCCAGCTGTTCAATGTTAGTTTATAGAAATATAACTGATTGGGGCACTGGGGCGCCCGGGTGGCTCAGTCAGTGAGCATCTGACTCTTGGTTTCGGCTCAGGCCATGATCTCAGGGTCTTGAGACAGAGCCCCACATCGGGCTCCACACTCAGCGGCATGTCTGCTTGAGATTCTCTTCCTCTCCCTCTGCCCTTCCCCTGCCTGGGCTCTCTCTCTCTCAAATAAATAAATAAATCTTTTTAAAAGATTGATTGGGTGGCTCCGTTGGTTGAGCGTCTGACTCCTGGTTTCAGGCTCCCTGCTCAGTGGAGAGTGTGCTTGAAGATTCTCTGCCCCTCCCCCCACTCTCACACACTCACACGCTCTGTAAAATCAATAAATCTTAAAAAAAAAAAAGAAATGCAATTGATTTTTGTGGTTTTCTCTCGTATACCAAGACTGTACTGAACTCGTCTATTAGGTCTAGGCATTTTTTGGTAGCTCTCTTGGATTTTTCTACATAGACCGCCAATGTCATCTGCAAATAAGTATGGCTTAGTTCTTCCTTTCCAATCTGTATGCCTTTGGTTTACTTTCCATGCTTTACTGTATGAGCAAGAACTTCCAGCACTGGGCTGAGGAAGAGTGGTGTTCCCAGTCTTAAGGGGAAACTTCTAGTCATGCTACCCCCTGCTGGGGCTAGGGGTCCGGGCTCCGCATGTGACCGCCACTGCCACTCTTGGGTGGGTGGGACTTGTTACTGTTCCAGCAAAGTGACCCTCCCGGCTCCCTACTCTGCTCTCACCGCAGCCGGTGAGGGGCCTCATGACAGCCTGGTGAGGTGAGTCTAAGCTTGGCATGAGTGGGGGGGTCAAACCACAACTGTTGGCTTGTTTGTGGTTTGTTTTCTGTGATGTAGGACTATCGAGAGCAGTTATTGCTAAGTTTCCTGTCTTGGTAGGCTGCCCCTTTCCTGGTCTTTTGGCTACAGAAAGCAGACTTTTGGTTGGGTGTGTGTGTGTGTGTGCGCGTGTGCGTGCACGTGCCGTTTGGCAGTGCTGGGTTGCTGACTTCTTCATTTCCAAACTGGAATGCACTAGAAAAAGTACTCACCAACGTGCTGTCTCTTGGCCCCAGTCCAGCCTACTGTCTTCTGTCTACCTTTCAGCATCTTCTTACGCTTGCTTTATGTCTAATGTTCTAGGATTTCAGTTGTACTTAGCAGGAGGAATAGGGAGAAGTATGTCTACTCCGTCTCCCCAAAAGCGATAGCCCCAATTATTTGGTTTTTGATGGTCTTCCCACCCACACCAAACTTCAGCTTCACGAAAACAGGAGCTTTGTTTGGTTCACTGCTATGTCCTCAGCACCCAGAACAGTGCCTGGCACACAGTAGATGCTCAGTAAATATTTGTAGAATGAAGAAATACAGATACGATAAAAACAGACTGAACAAACAGATATAAAAACACTGTATTGGTTTTGTGGTTGGGGGGCTCAGGGTTACATCCACAAGTCTCCCTCCTCCCTGCTATGCCTCATGCCAGCACCGCTCTGGGCCCCCAGGCAGGGCACAGTTTGCAAACCCCGGGCTCAAACACCTGCTGGGGTTTGCAGCTTGCACTTCTGAGCGGGTGCAGCGAGGTACGTGGGTGGCTGGCCTGGTTTTTGGAGCCGAGAGCAGAGTGGACACTGTGGGGAGGGAAGGGGAGGGTGACAGGCTGGACAGAGTGGCTGTCAACTGCTTTGAACTCTGGGAGCTGCAGGGCGGGGCAGGGGGTACTGGGGACAGATCCAGAAATGCATAGACGCCACCTTGCAATCCGCCACAGGCCCTGCTTGGTGGGAAGACTGTTACCTGACCCCCAAGGGGGGCAGCCCTCATCCTCATTCAGGACAGATGCACAGAGAGTCACGGTGCAGGACAGGACACAAATGATCAGTCCAGGCCATGCCCAGTGCCCCAGAGCTGATGGGAGCAGGAGCTGACAATGGCAGATTCTGGAGGCCCAGCTAGTCCAGCATTGCCAGCAGGCACCCTTGGGCAGCCACACCTCTCCTTCCCTTCCCTGGTCCTAGAGGGAGGGGAGGAGGCCTGAGCCCCCTGCCTTGGGGGACATGAGAAAGAGCAAGAGCTTCCAGCTTCCTGCTGACCACTCAGACTCTCAGCAGTGACACCAGCAAACACACCCTCTCCAGGGGCTCTTTGGGGCCAAGGTCCTTCTGTGGTCACAGTAGCAGAACCCCCCACCCTTAAGGGATCGATCTGCTGAAAGTCCAGCTAAGGCCTGCAGAAACGGCAGGGCAGCCTAGGGTCCCTAGAGAGGGAAGAGCCTAGCCTTCTGTTTCCACAGGGTTGTGGAGACTGAAATGGGGCAAAGGAAAGAAGGGAGGTTAGCAGTGAGGCCATCAACTTCACACAGATGGGGTCTCAGAGGCAAACAGAGAGGCACCACCCCCCTCGGTACTGGCCCAACCTGCTACTGTTTGCTGTGTGACCTGTGCCAAACCACTTAACCTCTCTGGGCTTCTAGCTCTTATAAAGCTACAACTCCATGATGCTCTCCTACCCCTCAGGATTGGGGGTTTGCTATGTGTGTTGTGGTCGGAGGGGCCCTTTTTTTTAATCTTTCTCCATTTTGCTCAAATTCAAAACAGAAGGACAAAGTGACTAGCTTTCCACGTTCCTGTCATCACCAGGAAATCTGCCATGCTGACCTTCCACGCAGGGGTCACAACTCAAATTCCTGTCTGGTGGGTGATAACGTGGGGAAAATACAGGGCAATAGGGAGTGGTGGGGACAGGGGTGACCTGGAGAGCATATGCCCCATCTAAAGGGGCAGCCACCACTCCACTCCAGCTCCTGCTGTCATGTGGCAAGGCCACTTCGGCAAGGACATAGCTTCTCACAGTCAAGAGAAGCCCCAAACTCGGATTTTTAAGATGTTAAAAACAAATACATCTTTTTTTTCAGCACTGTATTTTTAATAGGTATAGATTTTTATAGATTTTTTTGTGTGTGAGAGAGAGAGAGAGTGAGCACGAGCAGAGGGGAAGGGCAGAGAAGAGGGAGAAGCAGACTCCCTGCTGAGCAAGGAGCGTGACAATTCGGGGCTCGATTCCAGGATCCTGGGATCATGATCCGAGCCAAAGGCAGATGCTTAACCAACTGAGCCGCCCAGGCGCCCAAATACATCTTTTATCTAACACCATGGCAGGCCACACAAAACATCTAGGGGCTGCGTTCAGCCCCGGGCTGCATGCAGTTTGCTAACTGTGCGACCTGGGCCTTTGCTCTTTCTGAGGCTGTGTCCTGGTCCCTGACCTGGGCGTGGTAGCCCCTCCGTGGGAGTTAGCATGGCAAGACCAGACAGCTCGGGGAGCTGAGACACAGAGCTGGAGCGGGGGGCAGGGAAGGCAGGCAGGACGGCCGGAGGGGCCCCGGGCTCAGGCGAGGATGGGGTTCTGTGGCTTAGGGCCAAAGCGGGGAGTCAGGCAGGGACGGGAGGGCACGGCCAGGGCAGGTGAAGGCCAGAGCACAGACAGCAAGGGGCTGCCTGCACGCCCACCGGGAGTCATCGCTTGGCCATTCGGGGCACGTGCCTCCCAGCAAGTGAGAGCAGCATTACCAAAGGTTCAAAGTCACTGTCACCACTTAGAATGACCGCCACTTAGGAGCACTTACTGTGTACCAAGCGCTTTAAGAGCTTGGTCCACGTAGTCCCTCCAACAACCCTATGACGCACGCGTGACTGTTACCTGCTCTACAGACGGATACGCCGAGAGGCTGGGTTGCTTGCCTCTAACAGCAACATTCGTGGAGCACATCCTCTGTGCTAAGCACCTCACACGCATCGCTTCGCACGGTCCTCATCGTAGCTCCTCCCCAGAGATGCCCCGCCCCGAGCCTCACCTCCTCAGGCTCACCCTTTGTGCGGCCCCTTCGCCTTGAATCCGGCCCCATCACTTGCTCTTGACCAACAGAACGCACCAGAAGTGACAGTGTGACTCCTGAGGCAAGGTCATAAAATAAACTTGTAGCTTCTGCTCGGATTGCTTGGAACGCGTGCTCCCCGCAGGAAGCCGCTCCCGCTGACAGCCTAGCTGAGCCCCCAGCCCCAGCCAGCATCCCCCAGCCCGTGCTGGGAGGGGCCAGCTTGGACGTCCTGCCCGGCCACGCCCCAGAGGGTGCCACTGTGGCCAACATCCCACTGCAGCGTCATGGAAGACCCTGACAAGGATGACCTAGCCAAGCCCGGTCAACCCACTAAACCGTAAGAGACAATAACACATTTGTATTTGAGGCTGCTGTGGTCTAAATGAAGAGAAACCTGATGCACTGCTCTCAAGAGCCCCATGAGTAGACTCAGGCCATCCCCATTTTACAAATGAGGATACTGAGGCCCCGGGAGGCTGAGTGACCTGGTGTGAGCCCACAGCCGAAGAGCATCAGACTGGGGGTCTGCTCCCAAGCTGATTCCTCTGGCCTCACCCACGCCTCCACGCCGCCGGCCCACAGCGGCCCAGCCATGCATGTCCAGGTAAGGTTGGAGCCAGGCTGTCTGATTCCCAACCAAGGAACCTTCCCCTTCCTGTGCAGGCTTCCCTCCCAGCAGCTGGTGCCCAACATCAGCTGGGCGTCTCCGATTCCCCGACCTCCCAAGCCCCCACAGTCTGTCTTGCTCTGCTGGGCGGGGAGACAGAGGCCAGCACCGTCTGGTCTCAAAGCTGGTCTCCTCCCTGGTGCCTGGGGTGGGGACAGGGGCGGCGCAGGGGCCAGAATTTTGACAAATGGCCTCACACATATTAAACAAGAGAAATGACACTGCACAGCCCTGGCAAGGCCCCAAAAGCAAGGGATGAAAAATGGGGCTGATCCATCTCGCAGGCCTCGGTGACAAGAAGAAATGGATCAGCCCTAATAGGGGCCGCACATTGGGCCCTGGCCTTAAATAAGTCAGATGAGAATGAGGCCGGTCCCAAGGGAGGAGAGGAGCAGAGGAGCAGGGCTGGAGGCCCAGCTTTCAGGGAAAGAAAGGTTCCCGTGGCCGACACCAGCAGGCTGGGTTTTAGACGCTGAGTGCCAGGGTGGAGAGCTAGAGGCTTCTAGAGAGGCCTATGGGAGGAGGGGGCTCCAAATCCTACGGCCACTTAAGGCTGTGGGCCCCAGGGTGAGTGACCCAACCTATCTGAGCCCTGGTTTTCACACTTGCAACTCAGGGTTTTGCATGTATTAATTTCATACCAATAACGGTAATATTAGAAGGGTTGGTGTCTGGGGCGCCTGGGTGGCTCAGTCAGTTAAGCGCCAGACTCTTGATTTCGGCTCAGGTCGTGATCTCAGGATCAAGAGATCAAGCCCCACATCGGGCTCTGCGCTGGCACTCAGCATGAGTCTGCTTGAGATTCTCTCTCTCCCTCTTCCTCTGCCCTTCCCCCAGCTTGTGTGCTCTCTAAATAAATAAATAAACTCCTTTAAAAAGAAAGGGCTGATGTTTAAGAGCACTTATGTGTCAAACAGGGTGCTAAGCACATCTACAAACTGTCTTTGTTTCACCCCGTTCTCAGAGAGGCACAATACAGAGGCTGAGGGTGTGGGCTCTGAGGCCAGACCGCCGGGGTTCAGCTCCCCACTCTGCTTCTCAGCATCCAGATAGCCTGGATGGGTGACTTAAGTCCCCTGTGCCTCAGTTTCCTCTCCACGAAGTACCCGCCCCATAGCGCTGTGACAAGGACGACATACCAGGGCTCGATACACAGCTGAGATTTTACACACGTGCTCAACACTCAAAAATGTTCATTCCTTTCCCTTGTCCCCTTCTCTAGCTCAGATGACCAGCTTCCGAGGTCAAGAGCTCAGGCAGGAACTGTGAGAGGGAGGGAAGCATTGGGTAAAAGGGAGCCAGAGCCTCAGCTGGTTTCCCTGCGGTGCTTCCACTTCGAGGGATCAGGGCTGGTGTTGCAGGGTCCAGGGCCCTTTAAGGCACATGCCTTTGCAGGGGCGGGGCCAAGCAGAGAGTGGGAAGGGGCCCAAATCAGCAGGAGTCCCCACTGCTCTGAAAGGGGGTCTTTCTGAGTTGGAGCCCTTCCTGCTCCACTCTGACCATCTTCCTCCAAAGTCTCTGTACCTGCCGCTCCCCCCCCCCCCCCCCCC
>NW_024424452.1:17880098-18006916 GCF_017311325.1 Ursus maritimus | reverse complement strand
CCCCCCCCCCCCCCCCCCGCCTAGCACCCTATCTTATTCCCTCCTCCACTACTCCACCTGACCACATTCTCCCCAGAGGACCCTCCCTGCCCAGAGCTGGGTCCGCAACCCCTTCTCTGTGCTGCCACACCCGTCTGCGAACCCCCCATAGCCACATGATAGCTTGTTTACTTGTCTCAATTGCCTGTTACAACAGTGTCTTGGCCACTGCTGTGCCCCCAGCACCTAGGAGAGTGGCTGTCCCCAAGTAATCATTCGGTAAATGCGTATAAAATGACTACGTGTATAAATGTCCCCAGCCACCAGAAGCAGACCTGCGGACCAGCAGACCTGGACATCTGCTGTCGCCATCTTTCCAGCACGCATTCCTTCTTCTGATAACCTCACCCCACCCCCAATTTTCCATTGGGGGACCTCTCCTCCTCCTCTCTTTGTCCAAGGGTTTGGGTGGGGCCAATCCCTCCTCCTTGACCTTGTGACTCAGGCCAGACCAATTAGAGTAGTCCAGTCTCCTCAGGGTCTAAATCGTTGGTCCTGGGCTGGACACATGAATTAAGCTAATCCAATGAAAGCCATAACCAGGATGTTGGCTGGAAATATTGGGAAGAGGCCCCATCTTTCTGCTGGTGTTGCTACCTTTGTAAAATGTAAGCCTAGACCTCAGCTTGGTGACCATCTTTGCTTAGGGAAAAGCTGCTTGTGAATGAAGCCAACCAACACAAAGGTAACAGAGGCAGGAAAGTGGAAAGGGGAGACTGAGTAACCTACTGATGAATCACCTGGTTCCAGCCATGCCTGAAGCAGACATTTTGGTAGCTCACCCAGCATCCATTCTACCCACTCACCATTTGTGACTTTTTGGCTCATTCCTCGCTCCAGAGGTGAGTGTGGGCAAGCTGAGCCAATGAGCTCATGACATTCCCTTAGCTATGGTGATGATTCAGGAGAGAGAAAATGACCTAAGTTGGGTCCATCAGAGGGAGGCTTGGGACTTTAGTCAGTGTCAGGAAAGAGAAGCCCTTTCTTCCCCCGTATGTGAAGGAAGAAGCACCAGCCTCAGGAGCAGCTTTCTCACCACCAGGAGGGAAGCCCAGCCAGGGACAAGGCTAACGTGTGCAGACGATCACAGAGGAGGAGCGGTCCGTCCTGATGACATCAGAGACCCTGGATCAACCGTACCCTGAAGTCCACAACACAGCTGCACCTGCCACTTACAGGAACCAACATATTTTCATATTGCTTGGACAGACGTGGATGGATTTTTCTGTTACAACCTAAGGCACCCTAGCCGATCCACCTGGACTTTTCTGTGACCTGAACGAATACGCAACCATGTTTACTTACACATGGGAGTCTAGTGCTGATCCTGTCTTTCTTTTGCCCACCCAGCCTATCAGACTTCCCAGGGCCCCCACGACTTGCCAGCTTCCATCTCCACCTTCCAGAGCAGCCTGTGTGGCAGGGTCGGCAGACTTCCTCTGTAAAGGGCCAGGTAGTAAATATTTTAGGCTTTGTGGGCCATTGAGTGTCGGTCACAAGCACAGCTCTGCTGTTGTAGTGGGAAAGCAGCCACAGACAACATGCAAACGTTAAGTGTGGCTCTGTCCCAATAAAACTTGATTTATGGACGCTGAAATTTGAATTTTGCATAATTTTCACACATCACAAGATGTTATTCTTCTTTTGGTGTATTTTCCAGCATTTCGACATGTAAAAACCATCCTTAAGTTGAGGGCGGTGTAAAAACAGGTGGTGGGCCTGATTTGGCCCATGGGCCACAGTCTGCCAACCCCAGCTCTAGGGTCTCAAAGTGCCTTTGGACTCCGGGCTAGCTCCCTTTGCCTTCTTCTGCCCTTCGCCCCCCCCAGCTGGGCCGAGCTGCTGAAGTCCCAGCATGCCTGAAGGTCAAAGCCACTTACCAGAAGGACCACCCGTAGTCCCAGGAGTGGGGTCTCCAGTCTTCAGGGCCGAGGCTCACAGTGACCTGGAACACTTGCGTGTACATCATGTGTGCTACCATTCCCAGCAGGCCTGTGGGGGGGCAGAACAAGCGGTCAGGAAGCCAGGTGGGGCTCTGTCCCCCTTTGCCCCATGGGCCTGTTAGTGTTGGGGGACAGCACGGAAGGAGAAGGGCCTTCGGCAGGACCAGAGCAGGGAAGCCAGAGGGTGGTGCTTTTCTAAGCCAGCCAAGGAGCTTGAGCTCGAGCAAGAGGGCAAAAGGCAGGCCTGGGGAAATTAAACAAGGGAGACAGGGTCAGATCTGGACACAGATGGGCAAACGTTTTCTGTTAAGTACCAAATAAGTAGATACTTTAGGCTCTGTGGTCCATGCGGTCTCTGTTGCAACTAATTCTCTACTGCTGTAGCACACAAGAGCCGAAGACAATACCTAAATGAGTCTGGCTGTGTACCAATAAAACTTTATTTATAAAAACAAGCACTGGGCCGGATTTAGTCCGTGGGCTATAGTTTGCTGATGCCTATGTTAGAAGGTCATTTTGGAGAAGCAGCCTAGAGGGTATTTTTCAAACTGCAGGTCTGGACTCACCAGACTGGTGGGTCATGAAATCACCTTCATTGATGGCCAGCAGTAAAAAAAAAAAAAAAAAAAAAAAAAAAAAAAAAAGGCAACAAGAACGGAATGAAATAGAATAGACATATCGGATACCATCAAGTGTAGCAAGAGTGAATATTGTTTTGTGAAACTTTCCAGTTCTATGCATACGTCTGTGTGTGTGGACTGAAACATGAAATGCTTTTCTGTGGCTCACGATCAAAAATCTTTTGAAACAAAAATCTTTTGAGCCCACTGGCTGGGAAAACTTGGATTCCCAGGGATCTGAGCGGAAATCCTCTTCCACCACGCTTTTGCCATGTAGCCCTGGGGAGAGCTTCACTCTCTGAGCTTCATTCAAATCCCTGAACCCTAAGATGAGGACTGTGATGGGTAAGGCGAAGGGTGGGTGAACGAGGCAAGGCAGCCTCAGGGTCGGTGCCTACGGGGCATGTAATCGTTACAGCTAGCAGGATTATTACAAGCCTGGGGGCATTTCTCTGTGTGGGCCATGGTGTCTGGAGCCCTCACAAACCTACCCTTATGATAAAGTGATACAGTATTGAGGAGGAAAGGGGTAGATAACAAGAAAGGAAAACAATCACGCTTGTGCACCTGCTGTGAGCCGAGCACTCTGTGTTATTACCTCTTACTTTTCATAACAACCCTCTAAAGTATCATGAAGTACCATGATCAGGACTATGTACTGTTGCTCAGGTTGCCCACTGCACATCTCCATTGGGTCCATTCACAATGCAGTCTACGTGCATGTGCATCCCTGGAGTTGAAGCAGAACCATGCCTGCAAGGCTGTATATGGCAGCCCTGAGTATCATTATTCCCATTTCACAGGTGAGAAAACAGAAGCCTGGAGTGGTAAATTCTGTCCCTGGTCACGAAAGGAGTCAACGGCATTGCTGTGACTGGTGCCTAGATCCAAATGCCCTCAACTCCCGGGTTTCTCCCATGCTGCCCAGTGGGCGTCTGTCCTCCCCTGGTTGCCCGATCACCCTCTCCCCTCTTCTCGAAGAGGAGACAAGAGGAAAGATGGAGGTAAGGGGAGGAGAGGTGGAGGTTAAGCAGAGATGGAAGTAAAGAGGGAGCAGGGCTCTGCGGCCTGGAACCCAGTGTGGGGAGTGGAGGGAGGGGGCCATCCTGCGTTCCCATAGTGTGAAGACAAATGTTTAACAACTGGTTCTCCAGAGGGAAAAGAAAAGCCCTGATTCGTAGCATTTGCCCTGTTCCATGGTGCAACGACTCCCACTATGGCCAATTTCAAGCTACCAATGTGATGTCTCTGAAAGCAGCACAGAGCAGAGTAGAGGTGTGCGTAGTCGGGGCTCACGAGCTGGCGCCAGCAGGCTCCAGCACACCTCTGGGTCTCACTTCGGTCGCTGGACCCGCCCGACGGAGACCAAGGACGCAGAGCGCCCCACAGACACTTCTCGCTACACCTGGACCGCAGATGTGAGCTGGTGGGGAGCACTTGAATCAGGAAATTCAGGGAGGAAATCCAGGCACCATGACAGGTGCTGAGGCCACCTCGGGAGCCTTGTAAAGGGCCGCCCTCCTCCAGGCTGTCTCTGCCAGGCCCGAGGACTGCATCCTTAGTTGTGCCCTGGCCGGTGGTGCAGAACTGTCCTGGGCTGTCACACCGAACACCACCCTCTCTGCTCCTCTCTGCCCTGGCTCAGTCTATTAGAAGGAGAAGAACGGTGAGCCACATGGACATCTTTTTCTTTACTGGACACCATTCTGGGTGAACTTGCCAGGAGGTACGTAACAGATATATCTTATTCTTTGGAACCGATGCGTATGATTCCTTAATAACGAATACCATGTTTTATTTATCCAATTGATGGTTATATTGTTATTTCCAGCTTTTTGCTCCATGAGCAACGCTGCAGTGAACACCTTTCTGCAAGTCTTTTTGTGCTTACAAGCAAGTATTTCTCCAGAGGGAATAATAAGAATTACCGGCTCATAAAGCCTATGCATTTTAAATTTGAGCCCATGTCGGGGAATCGCTCTCCCGCGTGGTAGCCCCATCTTGTGCTTCTGTCAGCTGTCTGGGCGTCCTTACCCAAATCTTCACCAACACTGGAGATTCCAAAACATTAACTATCGTGCCCCTTGCATGACGCAGAATGACACTTCAACATCATTTTATGTTTTGTGTTTCCCTCATTACTAGTGAGCTTGGGCATTTTTCACGTGTTCATTGACCATCCCTACCTCTGTCTCCACAGTGCCTGTCTGCATCCTTTGTCAATTTTTTCTTTTTTTAAAAAAATATACTCTCCCTTATAATTGGTAGGCACTCTTTATGTATTCTGGATACTACTCCTGTCTGTTGCGTAGACCACCGAGACTTTACTGCTTGCCTTTTCCCACGTACTGAGCATCTTTTTGGTTTTTAATTAATAGAGTTTACTTTTTAGAGCTGTTTGAGGTTTACGGAAAAAGTGAGGGGAACTTAGAGTTCCTCTGTGCCCGAGGTCACCACCCCCACAGTTTCCCGTATGATTAATATCTGGCATTAGTGCAATACATTTGTTACAATTGACAAACCAAAACTGATCCAGTCTGATTAACTAAATCCTTGGCCTACATTAAGTTTTGCTCTTTGTGTTGTAAATTCTATGGATTTTAATAAATGTATGATGACATGTAGCCACCGTTACCGCGTCGACTATTTTCACAGCCCTAAAAATCCCCTGTGCTCCATCTACTCATCCCTCCCCCTAACCCCCTGACAAACACTGATCTTTTTACCGCCTTCATAGTTTTGCCTTTTCCAGAATGATATATAGTTGGAATCATACAGTGTGTAGCCTTCTCAGATCGGCTTCTCTCCCTTAGCAAGATGCATGTAAGTTTCCTCCACGTCTCCTCATGGCTTTCTAGTGTTGAATGATGTTCCACTGTCTGGACGCATCACAGGTCACTCACCTGCGGGCCATATACCTGCTGAAGGACATCTTGGTTGCTTCCAAGTTTTGGCAGTTATGGATAAAGCCGCTCTTGTCATACATTTTGATATTTGATATCCTCAAATTTACCAGTCTTTTCCTTTTCGGTTTTCCCTTCCTGTGTCTACTTTTAGAAAACCACACTGTAGGGGTGCCTGGGGGGGGGCTCAATCATTTAAACTTCTGCTTTTCGCTCAGGTCATGATCTCCAGGTCCTGGGATCGAACTCCGTGTCGTCAGGCTCCTGGCTCCGTGAGAAGTCTGCTTCTCCCTCTCCCTCCGCCCTTCCCCCTGCTCACTGTCTCTCTCAAATAAATAAAAATCTTAAGAAAGAAAGAAAGAAAGAAAGAAAAGAAAGAAAGAAAGAAGGAGCAATGTCATTCTAAAAAAAAAAAAAGCTCAGAAAAGCAGCATCATAAATACACGGTCCTATATTTTTATATTAATTCACCCGGAATTTATCTTGGTGAATGGTGTGAGCTGTTTTTAATGAGCAGCTAATTATTTTGAATCCTTATAGAATGACCTGTTCTTTCTCCACTGATTTTAAATGACACTTACATTCCAAGCCCCACATGTATATGAGTCCGTGTCCTAATGTCACTCTGTTCCAATGTCAATGTCACACTGTTTTAGTCCTCGTAACTCACAGTAGAGTCCGTTAGCTGTGAGGACAAGCCTCCCTTCCTAGCTGCCCAGTGCTCATTTCGCCTGAAATTGCTGCTCTACCCAGGAGCCTTGTGCCTTTGGTGGGGTCCTGACCCCTTCCCTAGTCCCCCCCCAGTCCCTTTCTAGGGGAGGGAGCTTGCTCTCCAAACACTCTGTTATTCTAACTTCTTCAGTTCCTTCTGTACTACGCCAGTCCAGATGCTCTCCAAGTTCTGTGACCTCTGGGTGCCTTGGTTTTCTCATCTATAAAGTGGGGACATGAGTAGACATAGGTATTCTAATGAGCAGCTACTAAAGAAGGAGAACTTTCATGAGAACAACCCCTCCTTGTGTTAGGGCAGTGGGGACATAATGAAAACTCCTAGCTAGACCCAGAAGCCAGACCCAGCCTGTTGGCAGAATAATTAATTTTCCAAATTGTTAGCTTGAAAAAGCATCGATTTCTCAATCGAATTCCATTTACTCCCAAATATGAAAGGCCGTGCTTTAAGAAAATGACAATTCACTCGAAGATAGGCTGGTGAGAGTTTCTGATTGCATTTTGAAGACTCTCCTTTAAAAATCTGACCCTGGCCCGTATTTCTGGAAGCGCGTCTGTTCTGCAAAGGGAGGTCCATGGTAGCATCTGTCGTACAAACCCTCCGCAGAAGGAATTGTTTCCAGCTCCTCTGAGCGAAAAAGTGACTTTCTGCGGAGTTACTGCGCTTCCTAAATTAGCATCAACTAAAAGAATGAGGTTTTCCTGCTCTGGGACTGCTGCTTCCCGGCGGGAAGGAAACTCATGGCTGTAAACCTCATTTTCCAACTCCTGACGCCATAGACGAGAGCCCTGACCCACGACCCACGTGGTGAGGCGGCCATGGCTCCTCCCAGCCCCTGGGGGACGCTGGAGAGCACTGGGGGTGACACTGACCGAGGAGCCAGAGCTGGGCTGGGTGTGATGCCTGCCAGACCCCAGAGCAGGAAGGGCTGCCACGACTCCCAGCCCTGCCCTCCGCTGGTCAGACCAAAGAAGGAAAGTCAGCTGTCAAGTCCAGAGGGGCTGGCATGGGCCCAGAATTAAGAGACAGTGTCGGGAGGGTCAGAAGGTAAGCCCAAGGTGAAGCAGGGGTGAAACAAAGTGAGAGAGAGTCTATAGTTTCCAGCTCTGTCACTCATCAGCCGTGTGACCTTGAGGAGGTGACCTCCCATTTCTGTGCCTCAGTTTCCTCAAGTGTAACATGAGGGTAATAACAGCACCTGCCATAGACTGGTATGAGTATCAGGTAGCTTAAACTTGTGAAGCATCTAGAACAGCGCTTGGCAGGAAGGAGGCCCTATATATTCTTGAATGAATGAATGAATGAATGAATGAATGAATGAATGCCTGAGACTCACTGCATAGGCCCTCTAGACGGCACACTTGTCCAGGCACCAGGTCTGTAGTCCCAGCACACAGTAAGTGTTCGATATGTGTCAAATGAACAGACCATGGATGTCAAGGTGCGTGGTGGCGGAGGATTAGGCTGGCTAGTGGAAAGTTCTGGGTCTGGGATATGGGAATGAGCAAGGGCAGGGCCAGATCTGACAACTGGGGAGAGCGAGTCGTCTACATGAGCCCTATCCAAGTCATCATTCATTTATTTATCATTCATAATTCAATCTGTCAGTGAATAGTTATCAAATGCTTTTCATATGCCACACATTGGTCTAGTGTGTGGGGGCCACTGACACAGATGGACCGAGGCCCTTGCCCTCAAGGCTCTCGGTTTCTAGTGGAGATAGCCAGATGACGAGCACATAGGTTACCAGGAAAACATCCTGTAGTGAGAGGTGCCATGATGAAAATAAAATAGGACAATGTGACAGAGAGATCCTGGGGGCCATCAGACTGGGTGGTCAGGGATGGCCTCTCCGGGGAGGTGATTTTTTTTTTAAGATTGTATTTATTTATTAGAGAGAGAGACAGAGCACAAGCAGGGGGAGGGGCAGAGGGAGAAGCAGACTCCTCGCTGAGCAGGGAGCCTGACATTGGGGCTGGATCCTGGGACTCCAGGATCAAGACCTGAGCCGAAGGCTGACGCCCATCCCACTGAGCCACCAGGTGCCCCTCGGGAGGTGATTTTTAAGCAAAGGTTTGAATGGAGCTGGAGGCAGCCACAGGGAGGTCTGAGGAAGAACACTCTGGGCAGAGCGAGAGAAGCGGGCAAAGGCTGAAGGCAGGAGCCCGGCCTGGGGGTGGCAAGGAGACGAGGCTGCTGCAGAGGGCTAAGGAGAAGGTGTGTGGAGATGTCCCGGAAGGCAGGCGGTGGCCAGCGCCTTGCGGCCACAGTGAGGAATCTGGCTTTTATGCGAAGTGTGACAGAAGCCCGCAGAGGGAGGAAGCAGAGACCTAGGCTACGCATACAGCTCATTCTGGTGACCGGGTACAGAGAGGACGGGGGAGAGGGTGTGGAGGAGGGAGCCCGGCTGCGAGGCCCGTCCAGGAGGCTTGCTGCTTGGCGCAGAGCTCCTGGCAGCCCCGGGACAGGTGTGAAGGTGGAGCGAACAGGACGTGCTAAAACGGGCTGGGCGTGGGGGCGAGGGTACCTGGGATCTAGGGTGACCTCCAGAGTTTCAGTCTGGGCAACTAACTGGGCAGATGGTGGTGCCATCTACTCAGGTGAAGAAGATGAAGGAAGGAAGACGTTGGGTGGTGGAATCCCATTTGGGCCATATTAGTTGGACATGTATATTTTACATCCAAACAGAGATGGCAAGCGAGCGGTTGGGTATATAAGTTTGGGGTTCAGGGAACAGTCCGAGCTGGGGATTAAATGCATGAGTCACTGGCACAGGGCCAAGGGCTGGGGAGGGACCACCCGAAGAGAGATCGTAGGAAGAGAAAGCCAAGCCAATGTTGGGGCTGAGCGGAGCAGGAGGGGTGCGCAGAGCGGGCCGACGAGGGGCCCGGGCAGCAGGAGGAAGCGAGTGTGGCATTGCCAGGGCCAGGGAAGTACGCTTGCTGAGACGAAGGGAGCAGCCCGTGAGGTCAGAGGTGAAGATAGAGAAGTGACCCTGAATTTGCCAACATGCAGGCCACTGGGGACAGACGCTCAGCTACAATAGGCAAAACGAGGAGAAAAAGCAGCCAAGTAATCCCAGAGAAGGAGTCAAAACCCGTGGAGAAGCACGAAAAAGGGGGTGACAGTGATGTTCAGGGAGGGATACTGAAGAGGGGAGACAGAGAATGTGCCTGCACTCCCCCCTGAGCAATCAAGTAGACTGGGGGAGACTGCTGGTCAGAGGAGCCCCAGGGCGAGTGCAGAAGAAGGGCAGAGAGGAGGCAAGAAGGGCAGGGAAGCTTCCACACAGGCAAGGGGCTGGAGGCAGCTTCGCTGTTTCCTCTCCACCAAGCAGGGCCAGGCTGTCCGCTGAGAGTGAGCCAGCTGGGTGTGGACTTGGGGGGAGTTTAAGGAGTGACAGAAGGGGTGACATAGACTTTCTGGGGAGTGGGGAAGTGCAGGCAAGCACGCACACTGCATGCGTGTGGGGTCTGAGCTCACGAGCGTAAAGTGAGATCAGGCGACACGGCAGTGGGACGCCGGCACTGGGAGAGGACACACAGACAAGTCGGAGTGCGAAGACATGTCGCCGCCCTGTGGGGAGGGGCCATGGTGGACCCCGGCCCAGGTGGCCCTTCCTGCGGGAACACTCTGCAGCCTGGAGATGCCGCCTGGGGCAGGGTACGCAGCAATGATGCCCCCTGGCTTCCGGGACTCTCTAGCCTCTGGCCCGCCTCTCTCTTGCAGGGTTTGGATGTATTATGCTGAGGGCATGCTCCATTTAATTGAGATATCGGGGAAGTAGCTGATTAATTAATTTATAACAGAGTTTATTATTAAAGATGCTGTCTAAGTTATTACTCCAAACACTCGGAGAGCGTTCATGTCTAAATAAATACTCTCGTGTTTATGGGCACCAATCTGGATTTGCCAACAATCCCACGCATGTCATGTCAGGATGTCACACGGCTGGTGGAAGGAAGGAAGCTGAAACCAGATGAGACAGGGCAGGAGGGCTGCCAAGGGGAAGCCCCTGCTGGGGTAGCCTGACATTCAGCTGATGAGTCGCTGAGCATATATCGAGTACCTGCTGTGTGCCAGCCTCTCTTTCAGCTGGGAGGGATGTTCTGGGAACAAGCCAACTGGTCTCCCAATGTTCTTAGGGAGGGGGGAGAAACAGACACACTGGGGACTGGCGTGGGCCAGAGCAGCCAAGGGGGAAGGCCAGGGGCCCATGGGAAGCCCAGCTGGACTCCTAGACCAGACTTGGATGGGAAGGTCAGGAAAGAATGTCACCCAGAGAAGGTGACATCCAAGCTGAGAGTTGCAGGCTCAGAAAGACCAAGAGGGTGGGCCCGGCAGTGAAACCAGCTCTGGCAGAGCCCAGAGGCAAGGTGGTTTGGTGGGCTGTTGGGGCCGTGAGGCAGGGCACGTGGGTGGGGGAGCTGCTGCTAGAGGGATAAACAGGACACTGAAAAGTTCTGGAGCTCTCCTAGGGAGTCTGGGTTTTGTCCTGAGGGCAAATGGGCAGGAATCACGTAACTGTAAGCAAGAAGGCAAGAATCAGACGTGCTTCTGTAAGAGCTCTCTGACTGGCGTGTGGAGGACGAGATGGTGGGAGGCAGGCAGTCAGGGGCGAGGCAGCTGTAGCTCCCCAGGCGACAAGGACGTGGCCAGGCCACATCTGCTAAGGTCAGGAGGCAGGTGAGCAGGTCGCCGGAGGGATGGGAGATTTGCTGAGATGGATGAATTCCCAGCTGACCCGCAGATGCTGGGGAGCCCTGCCTCAGGAGTGGAGAGGGACTGGGGGTAACTGGTGGGGTTGACCCACTTAGCGTCAGCCCTGGAATACGCTCCCAACGGAAAGAGAACTTTGAGATTCTAAAGGCTGGAACTTCGTGACACCCATCAGCGGGGAGGCAGACAGAAAAATAAATCCCGTATCTGTAAGTGTCTAAACCATCCAAATGTTTGTCCAGACAGAGACCAAAGGCTGGTTCTGACTGTCCCTCGAGCCCTTTGACCTGGGGAGGACCCCATACCGTGGGTCCGCTTGCTCTGAAAACCGTGACCAAGAAGCTGAGCTGAGGCTATGTTTAAAGCTTGCCCAGAACTATTTTTAAAGACCAGGCTATTTTTAGACACTCTCCCGAGAACCCGGAGCCTCTCTCCGTAGCATATTTCAGGGTTTTAAAAGTTCCTCCTTACACATAACCTAAATCTTTCCAGCTCCAGTTTAAGCTAATTTCTTGCTCTGCCCTCTGAGGACAAGGGGGTGAGCCGGTTGGCTTCTTCTCGAGGGGATCCTACGGGAGCTTGGCAATTACCGAGTCGCCCCTCAACCTTGGCTGCGCCGTCTAGATCGTTGCCATTACTCTGCCCTTCCTGCAAATGTCTCCCTTTCAGACCACTTGAGTCATTAGCAACACGCTTGTTTGGATTCTGCTCCTTTCTCTATTTGCCTTTTAGAGTGAAGTGGCCAAATCAGAGGGAGCATTTCATAGGGGACCTTCCCATTTCAAGAACTGGGTTTACTGAACCGCCACAAGCCTTGTCCGTCCCAGCCCCCTCCCTCGAGCCTCAGGCAATGAACGGGCTCAGACCCTCCCCACCAGGTGGGGGTCTAGAAGGAGTCCCTGAGGCCATGACCCCAGTTCCTGGTGAGTCTTGGGGTAGCGCAGGGCGATTTGGTGGTGGGATGATTTTTGATGTTAAAAATCGTGGATTTTTACCCCCACCCGGTCCCAGCATTCCATTAGCCTCCTTCATTTGGGCAACCAGAGAGAAGATCTCAATGACTTGGGGGCACAGATGTCACAGAAGACTGGGAAAACAAGAGTTCAAGTCCCAGCTTTGCAGACTTCCAAAGCCTGCATGCAGGCGCTCGCTGAAAAGGTTTGGCAGAACGTGTGATGAGGCAGAGCCGGCCTCTCTCCCCTCCCCCTGGAGACCAGGTCAAGTTGCCTGCCTGGCGGAAGGACGCGGAGGAGGAAGAGCGGACAGTGGGTCCCAGGAAAGAATGAATTCAACTATGCAGACACGAGCAGAGCAGCCCCTTCAGGACTTTCCCGGGAGCGTGTGGGCCATGGGGCAGCCCCCACAAAGGGTCCTCTCCCAACACGAGTGGACAGTAGACAGCAGCGGACATCCCGGTGGGCTGGCCACGTGCACACAAGCCGGTGCGTCCTCAAGGTCGTTCAGAAAGAGGGATGCCCTCCTGGGGCCTGCTCCCATGCGATTCTTCCCATGCACTAGCCCCATTTTGATGGCCTCAGATACTCATAAGCACCGAATACAGTGGGTGGGCCTCCCCTGCAGGATGGTGGTAGGAGGAAGGGGAGGGCACCCCAGCCCGTACCTGGGTGGGAATGAGGAGAACAAGCTAGAGCCATCCAACACAGAGCTGGAAGGCCCCCTTGACATGTCCACACCCCAGGCCACGGCTCTGGCCCTCTCTCACCCTGCCTTCTGCACCTCTACCCCAGAAATCCACACGCCCCAGGAACGTGGTCTTGACACTGCACCCAAGCCTTGGCCTTGGGCTGCGTCTGTGGGGAACAGCCTCAATGCCGGCACAATGCACGATACTTGAAGCCCTGTCTGCAGAGGGGGCGCCTTCTCAGCGGCTCCCAGCCAGCCCCACCCCCAGCCTCTAGACCCCGCTGCTAAACAGAGATGCCTGAGCACCTCCTGTAAGGTCAGGGTCCCCAAGCGGTGGCGCAGAGACAGCCAGTGTGGACCGCTCTCTCAAGCCTCAGTGACTGCTCAACTCTCCACCTGCCCCACTAGATACTGTGGCCCGAGAGTGAGGGTGAGGGGTCCCCATCATTGACTGTCCAGGCTAGGACACTTGAAAGGAAAGGAGGTGCCATTATCAACCACCCCGGGACAACTCAATAACTATGGGAGAAGAAATGAACGAGGCAACAAGCCCCCGATCTCTCCAGGGATCCCTGCCACCTGCAGATGGCCCCTAACCTTTACCCAGGGCTCTCCCTCTGCCAGGGACCTTTCTATCTGCTGGGTACTACTGGGCACAGCAGTCCTAAAAGGGTGTCCCGTTCACAGGTGACAAACAGAGTTTGGCCAACAGTGGGGGACCCAGGGACAGAATCCCCTCTCTTTTTTGCCCAGCCTTCTTTCATCCCCCGTGTAACCATGGAGCACCTGCTACGAGCTAGGGCTGGAGAAAGACGACTAAGACAGGTGTGGGCCCTGCCTGCTTGCAGCTCTCGTGGGGGACCAGGACACGGGCAGAAAGCAAAGGCCAAGGGCCAGGGAGCCAGGAGACGGGCGGTGCAGGGGCCGCAGGAGCTGACGCCCGAGTCTTCCGCTCTGGGCGTCTGGGGAGGCGTCCCTGGGGAGGGGTGTTGCAGCTGAGCCTGAAGGGTGAGGAGCTACCCAGGTCAGAGCTGCCTGAGTGTGGGGCACACCTCCCTCAGGTGCTCACGCTTACTTTAGACCAGAAGTTCTAAGCCTCAGCACTACTGACACCCGGGGCCAGATAGCCCTTGGCCGTGGCGGCGGGCTGTCCCGGGCTTTTCAGGATGTTTAGCTGCATCCCCTGCCTCCACCCATTCACTGGATGCCAGGAACATTCACCTCCCTTCTCTCTAAGCGGTGATAACCAAAAATATCTCCAGAGGTTACCAAATGTCCCCTGGCAGGGTGGGGATGGGGGAAGGGCAGAGGGCCCCTGGGGCGGGGGGGAGGGGGCACTGGTTGAGATGCTACACGAACGTTTTTACAATGGTGATGTTTTTATTTTCCCAGTTTTACAGTTCCCTTCTATTTATTGCAAGTACTACTGGCTTTTCATTTCCGGTGATGATCTGAAGCTTCCTTTCTGAATACATTTAAGTTTCAAAAAAAGTGAGTGATTTAGAGGGAAATGCCAAGGAAGTGACGGCCCCGTGGATGTGGCAACCTTCGTGGAGCGAGAGGCGCACACCAAAGTGTGAGGACTGGCGGATCGGGTGAGAGCGGCTACCAGGCGCCCAAGGGGGCTGTAGGCTGGGGCGTGTCCCATCAGCCGCACACCCTGTGACAGCCTTGGGAATCAGGGGGCCGGGGGAGGGGGTGCGTCCTGGAGAGCACACACTTTCCCTTGGAAGTTCAAGGTCAGCGTTCCTCCAATCTGCCCACCGATGGTCTCTCTTGGGTTGGGCACCAGAGGAAGGAATCGGCTTAACCTTCAGGGCCCTTGTGGCATCGAAAAGAAGAATCTTGAAGCGCTAGAAGCATGCTCTTTGAGGCAAGATGCTCGCATTAGGAAAGGCACTGGGGGCTCTGGAATCACAGGGGGGTGGGCCGCTCACCGGACAGTCCCGTCTCTCCATCTCACTGTCCTGGAGCACGCGCTCACTGGGGCCACTGCGTGGGCCCCTCCCTTTGGCTTTTCTCTATCTGCCTCTGTCTCCTTTTCCGTTCCCTTCTACCTCTGTCTCTGACTCTCCCTCCCTGTCTGGTTCTCTCTGTCTCTCTCTCCCGGGAATATCGAGTCCATGCGCACAAGGTCCAGGTAGGAACACCCATTGTATTCGGGTCTCACGCAGTGGGCTCCCCCCCCCACCTCCCATTTGGCCCCTGCGGGACCCTGGCCTGCACAGAGGAAACTATGATGGGTTTGGGGCCCCGCGCCTCATGCCTGCCCAACCTTGAGAACATTCCTCCCAAAGCTACTCTTCCATCCACCAGTCACATTAGCTGAAATGCAAATCCTATTCTTCTGGCTGGTTAGATTTAAGTGCTCTGGGCTGCCACGCTTCCCTGCAGCGACGCTGTGATACTATCCAATTAGTTTCGCTGTCCAGGAAGCTGCCCGAGTACCAGGAAAATGAGATGAGCTGCCGCCTTGCTGCAAAACCTCCAGAGAGCAAAACCTCCGGACAGCCCTCCCCACCGTCCGTGGGCACTCTACAGTTTGCAAAGCACTTGACCGTCCTCGCGTGGTCCGGGAAATAAAGGAGTGTGTAAGACAAACAAGGTCCCTGCTCTCACAGAGCTGATGTTCTTCGGGAGGAAGACAGAAAATAAGCACATTTAAAATTCAGAGTTTAATAAATGCTGTGAAGGAAAAGAGGGCATGAGGACAAAGTGGTAGTTAAGAGCCAAGGAAGAGAGGGCCGGCCCCTTTGGGGAGGTGATAAGTAAGCAGAGACCGGGGACTCACATTTGTGCTCAGATTCAGGGCAGGGAGGTGGGAAGTGCGCTGTGAGGAGCCACTGCGGGGTCCTGAGGACACGGGCCCGGGGCGCTGTCAGCCTTGCCTCCTTGGAAGCCCAGCGGCTCTGCTGTCCCTCCTACAGGCACCCGTCCTCCTGACCTCTGGCTCAGGGGTGCTCACAGAGAGGCGCCTCCTGGCCCACCCCTCTCCTGGGACAGGAGCCCACACAGAGCCCCACAGGGCCAGGTGACAAGAGGAGAAAGCTGAAGTGAGGTGGGGACAGTGGAGCTTGGGCACGTGCGCTGTCCCCGTCACCCTCCGGCCAGTGCTAAGAGCTTCTGCAGGGTTAGCATCCGGGGTTGCCTGGGTCTGAGCAAGTCTCAGGGCAGACGGGGGTGCTCAGGGAGGACGGCGAGGCAGGGCACCCAGGAGCCCAGGGTGCGCCTGGCATCACTTCCGGGCCTGGATATTGCCGCCTGCTGCCTTGGCTGCTGTTGGCCCTGCTGTCCCTGCCTGAGACCCTCTGCCTGTCCCCTCCATACTCATCTTGGGTGGGAGTGAGTCTGCCTCGCTCTCTTCTGAGGAAGGCCCAGGAGTCAGAGCGGTGCTCCCACCAGGGCTCCCTGGTGCTCAGAGCGACGACCAGGCTGCAAGGGCCCCACACCTCAGACTGCGAGGCATCAAGCCGCAGCGGAGTCTGTGAGCTGCTAAGGAGCAAAGGCCAGTGAAGGGTGGCTCTGTGTAGGCCCCGGGGGCAGCCCTCACCTAGAGCTCCCCCCGGTCGGCCCTGTCTGCCCCAGCAAGGCTCAGCCATGCAGCCAGAGACTCCTGGCCACAGGCTCAGCAGCGCTGCTCCTGACCCAGGCCTCCTGGAGGTGGGGTCTGCTCACCTTCCCTAGGCCTGGCCCAGGAGTGGCCCTGTGCACCCCATCCTGCCGCCCCAGCTGACAGACGCCTTCCCCAACCAAACTGCCACTTCCCTCCTAAGCGGCTCACTGTCTTCTAGGGCTCTTGGGAATACGCCCTCTCCATCGCCCCACCCCTACATCCCAGATTAGACCACCTCTCCCATCCCCATATACTGGCTGGGCCTCTTCCCCCATCCAGCAGACCACTGAGCCGCTGTCATGGGAGGCAGGACAATGTGGACTCTGGAATCAGACCACCTACATCCAAATCCTGCTTCCAACACTTACAAACCATGTGATCTGGGCAATGCTGTTAAATGCTCTGTGCCTCGGTTTCCCCACGTGGTTGTAGGAATGAGCCACGAGCACACAGAACAGTGCCTAGAGCATAGTGTGGAGGCTACGCTGGTCGCTGCCAAGCCTCACCCCCACCTGACCCCAGGACTCCTGCTGCAGTGCTCCATCTGCTGGGTCAGACATGCGTGGATGCTGACACATGCTGGATGGAGTCTTGAGTTCTTCCTGTCCTGAGGACCATGCTTTCCCACTCCTGCTAGTTTTCCCCAGCACTCCCCAACCCCCCTGCTCTGCCACTCTTAGCTCACTCTACTCGCCCACCAGAGCACGGAGCAGAGGGCCCTCTGTGTCCCGGGTCAATTTATAATACCCTAACTGATACATCTGCTCAGCCATGACTTGTCCCTGCAAAGGAAGTTCACGAATGATGCGTGTGTCCTTGTGGAGAAGAATGGAGGAGAGCAAGTAACTGGGAAGCGTGGTGGCAATGTGAGAGATAATGTGGCGTGGGGTACCCCAGGCAGACTTTGAGGAAGGAGGAAGGCCTTGCAGGGTGATGCCTGGGCTACATGGTGACTAATACGAAGCTACTGTCATGGGGTTCTTGACTGTGCACACAAGACAGCAATTGACACGCACCACCTCATTGACCCCGTTGGGGGACTTTATGAAGGAGGAACTGTTCCTCTCTCTTTAACAGATAAGGAGACAGAGGCTCAGAAAGTTTATGGATGTATGTGGAGGGCCAAGTGGGCTAGCTCCAGAGTGGGCACCCCTGACTATTTCTCTGTAGCCCCTGGAAGGGCCAGATTCTCCAGATAAAGGACACAGCACTGCCCTCCCAAGCAACCTGAACCACAGGAGAAGAGGTATGACTAAGCATGATGATAAGAAAAATGGAAATGTGGAGGAGGAGGTACTGAGAGCTATTGGTGACCCAGATGGTGACCCAGACCTTGCCTGTCTTGTCACTGGTTGACTCTTATGTGGTCTCCACCCTAGTGGGTCTCAGAGCCCACAGGCCTGGCCAGGATGTGTAGTGTTACATGGCAGTATACAGTGAGGCTCTATCCACAGCGGGGGATGGATGAGGAGGGCAGCAGCCCCTCATTCCAGCCTGCTTCCTGGACCCCCTAGCACACCTGCCCATAGACACCACTAACCTTCAAGTTGCAAACATTGGCCTGACACCCACCAGTCATCTCTGGACAGCCAGCAATGTCTGTCTGGCCATCCAACGGGGGACAGAGCACTGGGTTGGAGTCAGACAGACCTGGGTTTGAATCTCAGTTCTGCCACTTCCCAGCTGTGTGTCCATGAACAAGTCACTTAACATCTCTGAGCCCCCATTCCCTCATCTGGAAAGTGAGAATAATACCCAGGCATACCCACTCATAACAACCAATATTCCTTGAGTACCTACTGTGTGCCAGATATTTTTTCTACGTCTTGGGGATATGGTGGAGAACAAGACAGAGTCCCTGTCCTCATGGAGCTGACAGTCAGGTGGGAGAAACAGACAATAAAGATGAAATTTCAAGGAAGAAACAGAATGAGGAGACAGAGTGACTGGAGAAAGCTACTTCAGATTAGATCATCAGGGAAGGCTTCTCTGGGAAGGGGCTTCAAACTAGAACTGGGAGGATAAGGAAGAGTTGATCATGAAAAAGCCTGGGAACAGTCCCAAGCAGAGGGAACAGAGATTGCCAAGGCCTTTGGATGGGGAGAAGGGCTCAGTGTGGCTGGAGCCTGTGGAGTGAAGGGGTGAGGGGGTGCAGGAAGGTGGGGAAGGACCAGCTTGGGGAGGGGTTGGGGTTTTATTCCAAACACAACTGGAAGCCACTAGAAGCTTTTAAGCATGCAGGTGACACTTCCCCTACTTTGTCATATGAGACGCAAAAGCACAGAGCGCACAGGGCATGCTTGGTAAATGCTGGTTGACTTGTATGTGGTCTCAACCCCAGTGGGTCTCAGAGGCCCCAGGCCTCGCCAGGCCTTGTAAATGTCATGTGGCCGTGTGTGGCTTAGCTTTACGCAGAGGGGGAACACGAGGGGGCAGCAGACGCTCCTTCCAGGCCAGGTGTTCTCAGCGCTCTGTCCTTTGGCAGATTCTGCCAGCCGGCCACCTTCCCAGAGATAAATGGTGGCCAAGCACAGAATCAACTCACTGTCTCAAAATAGCCATCAGGGAATTTCCAACACCTGGGAAAAGCACACAGAAGATACCGTTTGTGAGAAGAATTTTCCAAGCGCAAAGAATTTCCATCAAGGGGAAGTGTCCTCCAAGGGGCTCTTAGACTCCCCAGCCATCTGCAGCAGAGGCCGTCTGGAGGGAGGGAGCTGGGATGGAGGGAAGACGGGAGCCTGGGGAGACAGTACAAACCTTCAGTGTGAAACAGCCAGGACAGGACACCAGGCCAAGGTAGGGACCAGGGAAGGCAAGGGCATGAAGGATTCTCAGAGGAGGCCAGCAGGAAGGTTAGCTCTTTGGAGGGGAAATCTGGCAATCCCACTACTCGGAATTTACCCCCAGATGTATTAGCTCATGTGGACAAGAATATCTGGACAATGATATTCATTGCAGCAGAGGGTTGAAAACACCCTAAAAGTCCACCAACCAGGGATTAATGGCTTAAGTGTTGGCAACAGAAATCTATGTCTCCGTCCCTGACCGGACCCTCTGTACCACTTCCACTCCCCCACTCCTCTCCAGCCACTCTGGCCTCCTTGTCTCTTCGATGTGCCAGGCATATTCCTACCTCAGGGCCTTTGCACTTGCAATCCCTCTACCTGAGCCATCCTTCCCTCGGATCTCCACTTCTGTGGGAGGCAGATTCCAAGATGGCCTGGAATGATCCCTGCCTCATTGTGGAACCATTATGGAATCCCCTCCCGTAGAGTACGGGCTGGATTTACCGACAGAATACGGATGTGATGGAATGTCACTTCTGGTGTTAGGTTTGAGAAAACACTGTGGCTTCCATCTTGGGCTCTCTCTCACTCTTTTCTTAGCATGCATTCTCTTTCCTTCTCTTTCTTGGGTCACTTCTGCTGGGGGAAGCAAGCTGTCCTGTTGCAAGCAGCCCTCGGGAGAGGCCCAGGTGACCAGCCCGTGAGGAACCGAAGCTGCCACAACCACGAGCGTGAGCCTGTACGTGGGTGCTTCAGCCCCAGGCAAGCGCTGCGGTGACCGCGGCCCTGGCCCACAGCTTGACTACAGCCCACAAGAGACCGGGAGCCTGAGCTTCCTACTCATCTGGCCTAGATCCCTGACCCACAAAACTGCTAAGTGTGGGGGTAGCTTGCTACACATCAGTAACTAAGTCAACTTCCTTCAGGTTCCTGCTCAAAGGTCTCTTTACCGTACTGGCCTCCCCTTCTCACAGTATGTAGGATATCCCTCCCCGCCTTTACAGCACTCGTCCCACCTAGCATGTCATTCATATGTTAAACTATTAAATATCTCTCCCTACTAGCACAGCGGCTCCCCGGAGTAGAAATGGAGTCTATTTTGTTCATTGTTGTGTCTCGGATGCCTAGAACAGTGTCTGGAAGATAGAAGGGACTCACTATATATTGACTAAGTTAATAATCCACCAGTGAAAAAGAATTGGGTCGATTAAAATATGGTGACCAAAAATGACCCCCAAGAAATAATAAGTGAAAAAAGCAAGGCAGAGACAAGGGAGTGCACTGTACTACCATATACACATTTTCAAATTTAGAACAGTTCCCAAAGGATAGATGAGAAACTGGTAGAAGTGGAAGAAGATTTCACGAGGAGAGGTTGCCTGACCTGGGGCTTGAGGGGAAGGCAGGAAAGAAGGAGGAACAGTGTTTTGGGCAGGACGAACAGCATGGGTCTCCACTGGAGATGAAGACCGCACCAGCCTGGGTGCTCTTTTGTGAGGCGGCCCCGCCCACCCCCACGCACTGGGCTCCTGGCCACACGTGGCTCCAGTCCAGCAACCTCCTGGGACCTCCTGCTTCCTCCCCACCTCAATCCCACTGCTCCAGAGCCACCCAGCGCCTGACCCTTTGTCTTCCCGCTCCCAGCCTGGACCTCAGAGCAAGTTTTCCTGAACTGGATTCATCAGGACAGAATAATCCACAGGCCCCTTTGGCTCTATACCCCCCTTGGTCACCCTGGGAAGTGTCCCCAGCCCCAGCACAAGCCCTGTCTATTCTGTCTGCTGGACTGGGAGGCTTACAGGCTTTCTCGGTGCCTGGGGAGTTCAGACACTGGCACAGGGTGGAGAGTGGAGGTGGAAATGGCCACGCTGGCTAAACATGAACAGCAGGGCTTGGATGCGCCAACCCCCACCCCCACTCGTGCTATAACCACAGGCAGTAAATGTATTTTCATGGTCTCTCTCTCCCTCTACATCTCTCTAGTCTGCCTCCCTGTGTCTCTAGGCCCTTGCTGTTTTTCCCTGGACATCTTTCTTTCCCTCTACCTCCTATCACTAGGTATCTCTGTTTCTGTGTATCTACACACAGTTCCGTGTGAACTACACACATTGCCACTGTAATGCCAAGTCACTGTTACCATGAAGGTCCCCAAACTGCCACGATGTTACCAGTTCTGATACAGGCATCATCCTGAGAGCCAAGCACACACCGGGCACTGTGCTAAGTACTCAGTCCTTGCTCGTGGCTTAAATCCTTGCAACCCGCCCATATGGTAGGGGCTGATGGTGGGACTATGACCCTGCTTTGGGGAAGGGGTAACTAAGGCTCAAGGAAAATAGAGAACTTGACCAAAGACACACAGTGGGTGGTGAGGTGAGAATCCACACCCAGGCAGTCTGCCCTTCATCCCCCCCACACCACGGCTTCCCACCTTCACTTCTCCACACCTGTGATGGAGCACGTCTTAGGGAGTCTCCAGCCTTTGCTGTCTCCCCCGTGTACCCCTCCCACACACAGGTACCCTCTTAGGTTACTGTAAGGCAGGCGCTCTTACACTCATCTCATGAACAACCATTTATGAAGGCCACCTCTGGGCCAGGGACTAGGGATATAGGAATGACAAGACAGACCCAATCCTGACCTAGAGCTCACACCCTAGCAAGGAGAGTGCCTGGCGGGAAGCCCTGGGAGTAGAGGGCAGGCCTGGCTCCTGCCTCGGTCAGTTAGGGACAGTGCAGACTAGTGAGCCCTGGCCAGTTGTCCCAGGAGTCCCTCAGAGTCTCGTTCCCTCCAGTTAATGGAGAACTCCAGTCCCTGCATTAAATCCTTCCCGCCTCTCCCCCTCTGCACCCTCCTCCCCAGCCATGTGCAAGAGACTTCAGAGCACAGCCTTTTTCTCTACAACAGGGCTTTGGCCTCAGTTTCCCCACCTAGTTCCCTCCCCAACCCACTTGCCTGGGGTTGCCTCCTATGCCCGTACGGCCCCCAGCTGGCTGCAGTCCTGGCCACTGGGGAGAGGAGGGAGCAGGCTCCTCCTGAGGGTCTCCAGCTGCCCTGCCCAGGTTTCCACCTAAGGTCACATGCCCAGGCCTTGATCTCCTTTGGCCCACACCCAGGCCCTGCCCCTTCCTGGCCATACCTCCAGGACACCTTCCTCGCCATGCCCCTTCGAGTCCAGCCTTCCCTTGGACCAGTGCCTGGGCCTCTTCCTGTTTCCCCTGAGACCAGGCCCCTGAGCACCCAGCATCCCTTGCTACACCCAGTCCACTAAGTCATTTAAAACTGCTAGAACGGAGAAGTCCCAGGACTGTGGGTTTTACTTCCAGTTTTTATTAAACTTATTAAAATTCTCACCTCCTCCTATCCCCCAAAGCCCAATTTCTGCCTGGCCCTGTGCCTGGGGCCAGGCTCATTTGTATGAAAGGCCCAGGGGCCTGCATATCCCCCAACCCTTGCCGCCACAGCACGCAGAGGCTGTGGCAGAATTTCAATCACCGTGACCAGCCTCAGCGAGGCCAAGGACAGGACACAGCCTCCCCCTCAGCCCTACCTCCTGAAGACACACAGGCTACCCCCAGCTGACAGACCCCGGTTCCTTTCTAGAATCTTCAGACTCCACTGCAGCCCCTGACTTGCTTCTAACATCCCAACTCATTCATTCAACAAATATTTATTAAGCGTCCTCTATATGCAAAGCATTGGACCAGCCACTGGGGATACAGCTGTGAATAAGGCACGGCCATTCCCCCAAGGCTAATGAGGAGGGTGACATAAATAGTGAAGTAAAATCAATTATTACAAATACTAAAATAGAAAGACAGAAGCTGTGTCTAAAACTGGCAGCCCATGGGCTGAAGCCAACCTGCAGATGTTGGCTAGAGCTATAAAAAATGGATTTTTTTTTTTTGCCAACATTTAAAAATCTGGAGGATTTCCATTAAAATATGGGAGTTTTGGCTTCTCTTGTAAGAATCAGAAACTCTGGCGACAACAGGTCTACATTTCCCCTCGGCGACCCTCAGCAGTCTGATGGGAGCTGTGCCATTTAGTTGGGGCCTGTGGCCACAGAGCCTCACAGGCCCCACCGGGTGTGGTCCCTGTCCCCTGCCTGTGCCATTCCTGCCGCATTCCTGCTCTCACTCGTATTTCCTCCCAGACCCCTGAAGGCATTTATCTTTTCAACCCCCGAAAGGGACCGGAGGGAGAGAGAGGTCCGTTTTACCTGGGCGTGAGAAAGGCCTGGAAAAGGAGGTGAGTCTGGCAAGGTCAGCACATGCTCACCGAGGAGGAGCAGCGGGAGGAAGGGAAGAAGGAGACAGGCAGCAGGAAGGGCCCAAGCAAAGGCAGGGAGGGACGGAACAGTGCAATCTGGGCCTCCCGGTCCTGCTGAGTTTGGCATCATGGGGCTCCAGACTCAGGACTGTTCTGGTTCGGCTTCTCATCTCCTGGGACCCGCCACAGACAGGTGAGTATAACGCTACAGGCGAGTGCGGGCCAAGAGGCTTAGTGAACACAAAAAGGACAGGTTTCCAACTGGCTCACGTCTAATGCACCTTCTAACTCGGATAACTGGAATTAAAATAAAAAACAAAAAACTTATTCGGAAATCATTATTGATTTGCAGGAGATTGGGAAGAAATGTACAAGAATATCTTGCGCACCCTTCCCCCACTGTTAGCACACGACTTGTATGGTCCTAGGATACAATATGGCGGTCAAGAAATTGCCCTGGACCCAACCAATAGGGTTGATTCCGATTTCCCTAGTTATGCACGCACCTATGAGTGTGTGTGAGTGTGTGTGTAGCTCTGTGCAGTGCTGTCACATGCACAGCCTTGCCTACCCACCACCACATTAAGTTACTCGACTACACCATCACAAGACCCCCTTTACAGCCACACCCATCAGCCTCCTACCCCTAATCCCCGGCAACCCCTAATCTGTTCTCCGTGTCTATAAATAAGAAATATGTTACCGCACAAATGTTACATAAATGGCATCATGGCTTACATATCCTCTGCGACTGGCTTTTCCCACTCAGCTTAATTTCCTTGAGGTCCACCCGAGTTGTTGTGTATATCAGTAGTTGGTTCCTTTTTTGAAAAACATTTATTATTGAAGTAGAGTTGACACGCAATGTTGTGCCTGTTTCAGGTGTTCAACATAGGGATTTGACAACTCTACACATTGCTCAGTGTTCACCACGGTGAGTGTCGTCCCCGTCTGTCACCGTACAATATCACTGACCGTCTTCCTACGCTGTACTTTTCATCCCCATGACTTGTTTTGTAACTGGAAGTTTGTACCTCTCAATCCCCTTCACCTATGTCACCCAACCCCTCGCTCCCCCTCCTCCCCTCTGCCCACCACCAGTTTTTCTTCTATATTTAAGAGTCTGGTTGTTTGTTCATTTATTTTTTAAAATTCCACATATAAGTGAAATCATATGGTATTTGTCTTTCCCTGCCTGACTTAGCCACTTAGCATTATACCCTCTAGATCCATTCATGTTGTTGCAAATGGCAAGATCTCATTCTTTTTTATGGCTGAGTGATAGTCCATTGTGTATATATATCACATCTTTATCCATTCAGCTGTTGTCGGACACTTGGGCTGCTTCCAGATCTTGGCTATTGTAAATAATGCTGCAGTGAACATAGGGGTGCATAAATCTTTTTGAACTAGTGTTTTTATTTTCTTTGGGTGAATCCCAGTAGTGGAATTACTGGATCATATGGTAATTCTATTTTTTTAAATGACTTTATTTATTTATTCGAGAGAGAGGGAGATAGAGAGAGCAAGTGAGCACAAGCAGGGGGAGGGGCAGAGAGAGAGGGAGGAGCAGACTCCCTAGTGAGCAGGGAGCCTGATGCGGGGCTTGATCCCAGGACCCCGGGATCATGACCTGAGCTGAAGGCAGACGCTTAACTGACTGAGCCACCCAGGTGCCCCTGGTAATTCTATTTTTAATTATTTGAGGACTCCATATGGTTTTCCAGAGTGGCTGCACCAGTTTGCATTCCCACAAACAGTGCACGAGGGTTCCCTCTTCTCCACATGCTCCCCAACTCTTGTCGTTTCTAATAGTTGGTTCCTCTTTGTTGCTGAGTAGTACTCCGGGGTGTGGATATACCACAGTTTATATATTTATCCATCCACGGAGGGACATATGGTTAGTTTCCAGTTTGAGGCTCTTACAAATAAAGCTGCTATGAACGTTTGTGTACAAGTTCCTGCATGAAAAGGAGTCTTCCTTTTTCTGGGATGAACGCCCAAGAACGCAATTGCTGGGTCCATTTTTACTTTTGAAAGGAACTGCCAAACTATCTTCCAGAGCGGCTGCAGCATTTCACATTCCCACCAGCAATGGATGGGTGATCAACTTTCTTGATAACGGAAATTTTATCTAAAAACAAAAAACTACAGTTCTCGTTGGGGCCCAATCTTTCCGCAGGCTCCGTCTTTCTGAGCAACGCCGGGATGATGACCATCCACCCCCGTCTGTGGCAGCCTGTCTCCCCCTTCTGCTACCCCCTGGCAAGAAGCTCATCGAAAGCTGGGCCAGACCCCGCTCAGATCTGCTGCCTTGGGTCCAGCACAGACACGGAGCATCGGGGTGGGGGGCGGTGCTCCATGGGGGCAAATTATTAAATCGCACAGAACCACCAGTCAGGTCAGCAAAGACCCACAGCCGGCCAATCAGAGGAGGGCAGACGCCAGCCCCCAGGCTCCCAGAGCATGGCTTAACTCCCCCCGAGTCAGTCGCTCTCAGCATGAAAGGCCACCATCAGCAGTCGACCTAGAACAACATGGGTTTGAACGGCACTTCCAACGGGGATTTCTTTCAATAAGGACAGTACCGTAGATGTATTTCCTCGTTCTTGTGATATTCTTAATTATATTTTCTTTCTCTAGCTTACTTTAGACTAAGAATGTGACATGTAATACATATAATATATCAAATGTGTGTTAACTGACTGTTGATGTTGTCAGTAAGGCTTCCAGTCAACAGTAAGCTAATAATACTTAAGGTTTTTTTTAACGATTTTATTAATTTTTTATTTGTCAGAGAGAGAGAGAGAGAAAGAGAGCACACCCGCACAAGCTGGGGGCGTGGCAGGCAGTGGGAGAATCAGGCTCCCAGCTGAGTGGGAGCCCGATGTGGGATTCGATCCCAGGACCCTGGGATCATGACCTGAACTGAAGGCAAATGCTTAACTGACTGAGCCACCCAGGCATCCCTAATAATAGTTAAGTTTTGGGGGGCGCCTGGGTGGCTCATGGGGCGCCTGGGTGGCTCAGTCGTTAAGCGTCTGTCTTCGGCTCAGGGCGTGATCCCAACGTTCTGGGATCGAGTCCCACATCGGGCTCCTCCAATGGGAGCCTGCTTCTTCCTCTCCCACTTCCCCTGCTTGTGTTCCCTCGCTTGCTGGCTGTCTCTCTCTCTCTGTCAAATAAATAAATAAAATCTTTTAAAAAAAATAGTTAAGTTTTGGGGGGAGTTAAAAGCTATACATGGATTTTTGACTTCATGGGGGCTCAGTGCCCCAACCCCCATGGGTTCAAGGGTCACCTGTACATGCAAACAAAACAAAACCTCACTCTTTTTATCTAGAAAGCACAGACGTACATATAATACGTAAGCAGATACACAGTATACCCATGGTGAAAATTTCATGGAGGAAGGGACAATTAGGAAGAAAAACTTCTAACAAGGCTCCTAGGAGAGCAATAATGAAAACAAGGTTGAGAAACACCGTCCTGGAAGCAAATCACGGCCCCTCCACCTGTGAGTCAAAGGGAGGAGGTTGTCCTAAGGAACCTGTGTCCCAGGGGAACACAGCAGGACCTTCTGAAAGGGCACTCCTGACCATCTCACTTCCCCTGATCTAGAACCATTCCTGGCTCCCACTGATTCCAGAGGGAAGTCTGAACTGCCAAGCGTGGCAGCCTCTCCAGCAGTCTCTCTCCCCACACCCCTATGCTCAAGCTCGTATCAGAGCCACAGGTGAACTACGGATTCACCTGCATGCTCCAGGCCCCGCTGTGCCTCCTTGCCTTTGCACCTGCTGTTCCTTCGGCCTGAAATGACTGTCCCCACCCTTCACGGATCTTTGTTCAAAGAATAGCCGATTTGTCACCTGTGCAGAGGCCCCTTCACCTTTCCAAGTGCTCCAGGTGCCTGCAACGCTGTCCACGCCTGTGTGGCAGCCTTTAACCCATCACACTGCCACTAAGTTGTGTCCTGGATGGTTCCTCCGACTCGACGCTGGGTTCCCTAGAGACAGGGGCTGTGTCTAACTCACCTGCAGCGTCTTGCAGGCATCTCCAATTAGCATGCTTCAAATCTGAGCTCCTCATTCCCGCCCCTCCATCCCCCTCCCCCATCCCCCGTTCCCACCCCCATCCCTCCATCCCCCAGCCTCTGTCTCCATCCCCATCTCTCCTATGTCAGATCCATCAGCACGCCCTGTTGGTTCTACCTGTCAAACATATCCAGAAGCCAACCACCGTCACACCTCCGCCACTGCCACCCCGGCCTAAGCCCCCTGCATCTCTCACCTGGACCATTCTAGTAGCCTCCTCACATCTTCCTTGCTTAAAACCCTCAGGGGCTCCCCCACTGCACCCCACCCATGGCAAGCCCCCACGTTTCCTAGCCTGGGGTCCTCAGACAGCCACAATCCCACCCCACTTTGCCCCTCCCCACCCCCACCAGCGCAGTCCCTGCCAGCCACTCCAGGTGTCACCTTCCCTGAGCTTGCCCTGTTGAAAACCTTTCACTGGCTTCCTACCTGATGTCCAGGGGAGAGAAGAGAAGCCCTGCGCCACCCACCTCTGCCACCTCCCCTGGCTCTCCAGGCTCCTCCCACGGCCACCTTGTCACAGGTCCTCCACCCTGAGAACATCCTGTCTCCCTGGGGCCCTCCTCCTCACTGCCTGCTTGGCTGGAGCACTCTCTCCAACCCCCTTCACCCCCACCGTCCCCTCAGCCAGCTAACTCCTCCCATCCTTCAGGCCTCAGAGGGCAGCCCCCTAGGGGGCCTGGTCCCCTGTGACACAGCCTCAGGACTTCCTCTTCCTGTCACAGCCTCTGCCACTCAGCAAGCCACTGCCTCCCCCACAAGACACAAGTCCCCGCTGCGGAGAGCCTACCGACTGCTTCCTGGCACCTGGCACCTGGCACCTGGCACAGGGGAAATGCTCAAGGACTGTTTGTGGAAGGAAGAAAGGGAGGGAGGGACGGGAAATAAATAAAGAACGGATGCTGTGTTCCTGGTCTCTCCACCTTTGTCACCCGTGACCACCCTGTGACTACTTTTCTGCCCATCCTTTAAGGCCTCATTTGAGGCTGAGTCTTTCTCTCAGTTTCTGGGGGCCCCCCACGTGGAAGAACCACTTACACCCAGGGGAGAGGCTGGCTGTTACAGGCCCACCTCCCCTAGCTCCCAGCCGGCCTCTGCTCCCATCAGCCACACGGGGCGAAAATACATTCAAAACCTAAACCAGAAGTTGGGGCACTTGGATGGCGCGGTCATTAAGCATCTGCCTTCGGCTCAAGGCGTGATCAGCGTTCTGGGATCAAGCCCCACATCAGGCTTCTCTGCTAGGAGCCTGCTTCTTCCTCTCCCACTCCCCCTGCTTGTGTTCCCTCTCTTGCTGGCTGTTTCTCTTTTTCAAATTAATTAAGAAAATAAAAACATAAAATCTTAAAAAAAAAAAAAAAAAACTAAACCAGAAGTCCCGTGGCCCCTGTCAAAACCTAAACCAAAAGTCCCGTGGCTCCAGCACGCAGAGAGAAGCCAAGAGCGAAGGAAGCAGCCCGGAGGCAGGAGGAAAGAGCAATTCAGAGGACTGGCAGCAGCGAGGGGCTGGTGCTGACGCTGGGGCGGGTGGCCAGGGGGGTTTCCAGCTTAGGAAACCCGAGGGCAAGATCCGCACTGTTCTAAGAAACTAAGGATGCATTCGCAGAGTAATGCAAGCGCAACGTGCCCCAGAAGCAGGGCAAGCAGAGCAGCTTCTCCTCCCAACCCGAGCAACCAGGATGCACGGTCACCTACCCGTCATTCCGTTAGCCCTGCCCCTGGTCCCCACACATGTGCATCCGTGCCCTTCTCCCCCGAGAGCGCAGCCCTGTTCAACAAGCCAGGCCTGAGTACACGCTGCGCGCCCCCTCGCTCCACTGGCTCTCTGCAGGTGATTGCATTCCGTTGCTCAAAACCGTCCTGCCGCTGCTTTCTCGGAGGCGACACGGGGATCAGAGAAGATACGTAACTTGCCCAGGCCACGCAGTCTAATGTGGCCGGGCTGGGGTGGGAGCCCATGCGTCCAGTTCCAGAGCCCACGCCTGCTCTAGGAGCCCACGCTGCGAACCCCAAGGCCCAAACGCCACCCAGCCCACGCTGAGGGGTCTCCCCCTGGGCTTCGCCTCTGCGGTTCTCATGCATTCAATGAGAAGTAGCTGTGGGCCAGGCCTTCAGGCTGCAGCAGTGAAGGAGAAAGATTAGGCCCCTGCTCTCCTGGGGCCCACTGTGTAGGGCCGTGGTTCTCAACCAGGCGGGATTTTGCCTCCCAAGGAACACTGGGCGAGGTCTGGAGACACTTTGGTCGTCATGACTTGGAAGGAGGTGTTACTGCGGCCTCCGCTGGGGAGAGGCCAAGGACGCTGCCAGTCCTACCAGATCCAGGACAGCCCGTCCTCCCCCACCACAAAGAATGACTCGGCACAAAATGTCCTACCAAGGTGGAGAAAACCAGGTCCCAGAAGGGCAGGGCAGCAGACAAGTAAACAAATGGGTATAGAAGTTCTTGCATCCACTCAACCGGTATCCACTGAGTGCCTATGGCAATGTTGGAAAGTTGTAAGCCGTTTAGAAAAACAACACAGGAGGGTGATTGGGGGGCAGAGGAGGGGAAGACCGGCCCCCTAAGGAGATGTCCTTGGAGAGAGGCCTGAAGGAGGGAGGGAGGGAGCCAGCAGAGTGTGGAGGGCAGTCCCTCAGAAGGAGCCCCGGGCTCGGGCAGGATGGGCTCTGAGTTTGAGGATCAGCCAGGAGCAACTGAAATGCAGGAGACCAAGTTACTCAGAGAGGAAGGCACAGGCCACACTTCCTGGGGACAGAGCCTGGATCCAATTCCACAAACGTAACCTTTGATAAATACCAACTAAAAATGGCAAAAACAGACTTTGTTTTAGAAAAAAAAAATCTTGAAAATGGTCAAATCAGACTAAGTGAGAAAAGACTTCTCTGTATTTTTAAGTCCCTAAAGCGGCTGGAACTGGATCACACGGAGAGCTGTCCCTTTGAGGAATTATCCATTTCAACCTCAGGTGCCTGGGAAGTCCGCCAAAGGACCCTCAGGCAAATGGGTGTGGCTGGATACTGTCTTAAGATGTTAATTCGTGGGTTTTTTCCCCCTGTATTTTCTCCCCCTTTTCTTTCCCTCCACTCAGAGGCTCTGAACTTCCTTGTCCCAGAGGTTTTGCAGGAAAGGGGCAAGAAAAACCCACCTGCAAATCCTTCCCTTCCTGGTTTTCACTTTGGGAAGCGTTCATTTTACTGAGCAGATTAGGTCAGGGTTCTGTTGGCCGGCACGATAGTTTCAAATATTTTGAATTAGAAGTTAAACAGAGGATTACCGTGTGACCCAGCCATTCCTGCCCTAGGAAAACATATGTCCACACAAACACTGGTTCAGGAATGTTCGTGCCACCATCACAGAAGGCTCATAGCTGGCCAAAAAGTGGACACAACACACGTGTCCCATCCACTGATAAACGGAGAAACCGGATGTGGGGGATCTGGGCCATGGAATGTTCTTCGGCAGTAAAAGGGAACAGGATGCTGACACCCGCTACGACACGGATGAACTGTGAAGACCTCACGCTGAGTGAAAGCAGCGAGTCATAAAACACCACATGTTGTATGATTTCGTTTATACGGGATGTCTGGAAGGCAAATCTACGGGGACAGACCGTAGATGAGTGGCTGCCCAGGGCTGGCGGGCTTGGTGGAAACTAAGAAGTGTTAGTGGGTACAGGGTTTCTTTTTTGGGGTGACGACAAGGTTTGAAAATCGCACTGTGGTGATGGTAACTAAAAAGCATTAAATCGTACGCTTACATGGGTGAACCCTATGATCTATAAATTATGCTCCGATAAAGCTATTTTAAAAACAATTGAATGAAAAATCTGATTTGGGGCTTTCCCAGAAGGCCACGCATCTCTCTCCATGGCAACCAGGTGCTGCTGAGGGGATGTGCCCTCCCGTTTGCCAGGGTCCTCACAGTCACTCTTGCGTTACATATAGCTGGCTTTACCCACTGATGTCACCCACACTGTCCCTGTGGGCGCCGGATTTGAGAACTCTGATCTGGAGTGACAGGACCACAGGAACTGAAAGTACCAGCCTTGTCCTCCCATCTCCCATGTGGCCCTAGCCACAAAGAGCCCCGGGGACCAGGGCGGCCGCGGCACAGCAGTGGCCTGCACGGACCCATGCAGTAGTACAGCACGTGGGCTTTGAAGCCAGAACTGCACTCACCAGCCCTGTGCCTCAATTTTCTCAACTGTAAAATGGGACATAATGATAGCACTTACCATCACCGGCTTCCACAGGGGTGATGTGTTTAGAAGTCTAGCACCTAGTAGATGCTCAGTGAATGGTAGCTACTGAGCCCATAGTTTCCTGTCTACACTTCCAGATTCTCAGAACTTCTGAAATCCAAAAGCTTCTTTGTAAAACTTATTATGGACCTAAAACCTGGCTTGGCCTGAACTCACTTAGCAAGAAAGCCTGACCTGAATGGATGTGAAGCTACTGATGGTCTTTATTTATCCCCCGGCATGAATATTCATGGCTTTTTACTGCAGAGATTGGACCTGTGTTTGTTTACAGGGTGCAGCCCCTGCCCCTGCTGCGGTGTTAGGTAAGGGACGGTCTAGGAGTCATGTTACCTTCCAAAATCTGAAAAGTTCCGGATTCTGGGACACTTCTGGCTGAAAGGGTTTCAGGGACTGGGACCCGTAGAATGATGACAAAGACTAAGCCCCGTCCCGTGTCTGTCTGACGTTACGTAAGACCATACAGCAAAGACAGGAGGGAGACAGCCCCCCACAATTCTGCAGGTAAGACTTGTGGTAGGCCAGGAAGATGGGAGCTCAGTATGCAAATTAAGTTCCTTTCCAGACACAAAAGCGCTTCAGTGCTCCCTGCACACTTGGGTTCGGGGGATGAGCGTGGCACTGGCCGGATCAGCTCCAGAGATCGGAGTCTGGGGAGCCTGGGTGTGGTCACAGGAGGCGTTGGAACAGGGAGCTGGAGAGAGGATCTAAAACTCATCCAGACTCCCCTCCCCACAGAAGCCTGCAGGCCAGGCAGGCCCAGCCCCCTTGCCAGTGCTTAAGGTGCTTGTCCCAAATCAGAGAAGACCGCCGAGGCCCCTCCCTCCCTGAAATGTTACCAGTGCCACCCACCCACCCGAACAAAACCGATGGCGGCCAGCTCAGCTGCAGGCACAGCTCCAGTCTGCCCATCCAGGCCCCTAATAAAGAATCTATCTGGCCTTTGTCCTCAGTTCTGAAGGGAAGACTCTACATCCTTGGGATTTCCTGAGTGATTGAGGTGTTTTTGTTATTCAGGAGCCCCTGGATCACACCTGAGTTTTTGCTAAACTCAATGAGATGAGAATGAGATGACTCAAAATGGGGGCTGTCACCAGGCAGACCCACCATGTGATCGGAGGGTAGGGCTCAAAGCCAGCCCTAACATCAGCCTGCAGGGGGTTGGCTGGAGGGTTAGAGGAGTTCAAGTACAGGGACAGCGATCCCATCAATCCTGCCTACTCTGGACACCAGGCTCAAGCGAGCTTCCTGGTTAATGAACACACTGATGTGCCCCAAGGGCGATGCACCCCGATTCCACTGAATCAGGCGGGCACGGAAGCTCTGCATTTGAGGCCCTCCCAGACCTCACCCTTAGGGTCTCTTCTTTTGGCTGGTCCCGACTGCCTCCTTTACAATAATACTGTAATCGTAAATATAGCTCTTTCCCGAGTTCTGTGAGTCGTGCTAGTGGATTATCACAGGGGGTTGTGGGAACCCTGACTTGTCAGCTGGTCGGAAGGGAGGCCGGCCTGGGGTAAGCGGAACTTGTGGCTGGCATCTGAGGTGGGGGCAATCTTGCTGGGGACCGTGGCGTCTGAGGCTCGCTCTGGGCGACAGCACGGGATTATATTACGGTGTGCCGGTGATAGCAGAGCACCCCCTCTTCGCCTTCATTTGGTTTTCTATGCCAGATGCCGTCAGTCCCGCCTGCAGCGTGGGTTAGCATGGTTCCTGTGCCTGTTAGCAGTTTCCTTCCTCGGACACTTGCTTTCTTAGGCAGAGAAGATTAGAGATTCTGGAAGGTGAATGCCTTAGGAGTGACTCTAAACCAGTGCCCGACAGGAGCTGACGAGGAAATTGTGCTGCTTTCTCAGCCCTTGGGTGAACAGTCCTGAGGTGTGGTCGGCACAGTCTCTCAGAGGGACCCCAACAGGACTGAACCCCAGTCGGCCCCAGTGCTCACCTGCTCATCGACACTGCCTTTATTGACTTTCCCCCCTTCCTGTCTTCCTTCTCTACTCTCCCACCGTGCTTCCTGGGATCACTTCTCAAATAAGCTACCGGCACCCAAGCCTTCATCTTAGGATCTGCTTTGAAGGAACCCAGATCAAGACCTCTGCCATTCCTGGGGCTCGGAGTCCTTTAGCTCCAATGCCGACCCCCTGCCAATCTCCCAACTTGACAAGCCATTTGGATTTGCAGTCAACCCGTTCATCTGGGCAACCAGTTACCTACCACTGCATAACAATCCTACTTAGTCCACACCATGGGTATGTCTAGGGACCCAGGCATGGCTAATCAGAGTATTTCATTCTCTGGCATGGAGACTGGTCCAGGAATGAGTCTATGAACCTAGCTGGTCCAGTCATTGTCCTCCTTAAAGTTTTGCAGGAGCTGTTGTAAAGGAGCTCTCTCTACCCCTGGAATCTTACATAAGACTGGGGCTGCTTGTGACCATCCTCTCTCCACATGGACAAAGCCTAATTGAGACTGAAGTCAGAAGAAAGCAGAATGTGGATATAGATTCTTGATGACGTGATACCTGGATGCAGCCATGCCTGAAGCTCAACCACCTTGTATTTTTCAACTACATGAATCAACAGATTTCTATCATCATCCCCTTTCTTCCATTAGCTAATGTGATTGGTTTCTTATCATTTACAATCAAAAGAATCTTTAATAATATGGAAATATTTATGTCTCTGACGTTGACTCTCTGCATTTTTAGACACAAAAATACACAAAAGTACTTGCTTTCTAAGTTATGGGCGAGAGACCCAGTGTGACCAGGGCAGAGAGACTGAACAGAGGGGGTTATCAATGTGGGATTTTTTCAGCACAGACCCAAGAATTAGGGTATCAAGAAATTCATCCTAAAACAATATGTGATGGTTTACGGTGGGAAGTTTCAATCTCCATGCTATGAGAAGCTCCAAGGTCCCTAAACCTCTGTCCAAAGCACATTGTGGTGTCCACCTTGTGAGCCGTGGAACTGCTTGCTCCTCAATTCATACCTAGCTCTGAAAACGGCTCCTGAAACCCAATTCCAAACAGCAACCTCACCTTGGCCATTTTTTGTTTTACTGCAAAATTTCCTTTTCTCATTGCTTAACAAAATACTCTTACTGACTTCTCCACGAGGTCTGCTTATTCCCCAGAAACCATTATGTTCTCTTTGAGCCCCAGCAGTTTTTACTAAAAGTCCACAGCTGGCTGGATTGTGCAGGGATTCTCCAAATGACTTTGTGTTCTTCCTAAGTAGATCGGTCTCATTTTTCAGACGAATTGAGGAAGAACAGACATTTCCCAGCCTGTTCTCACATCCCTTTGGGGCTATAAGACTCTAGTCCCTGGGGGAAGAAACTCAGGGAGTTCCGTCCTCTCCAGCACCTCTTGGCTAAAGCCACGGGATCCAGCAAGGGGCCGCAGGCGGCTGGAGCCACCCCTGGTCTGGAACCGGGTCTTGCTCAGTCCTGAGAGCCCGAGAAAAGCTGTGGCCCATTGCAAGGCCACATCATGACTTTCATGGGCCGCATGCACTTTTGCCTCCACGGGCCTGTTCCTCCATAGAAGAAATATTAAAAATCACATTTTATGACTACAGTGCTAGAAAGACAATTATGATCCAGTCTAGATTCACTGTTGGGTCTTCATTATTACTAATTTTTTTTCCTTCTGCTTTGAAAAGCAGTCAAAATGAAAACATTTCATGGGTCCCTAGAAGTACTGTGAGCTCTAGGCTCTGGGCCAGTGGGCCAGCAACCACAGCCCCTGTCCCCTGTCCTCGGGGACTGATCCCCATCTGTACAACCACCTTCTGCCAGGAACGCAGCCCTGCTGGGCAGGCCCTGCCACCCTGTCTCCATTCACTGAAGAGTGTGACCTCTCGGCCCCCCACTTCACTGGGACAGGGCTGGTCCCCGGGGCCACGATCCACCCCTCAATATATTGGAAGACAGCTGAGAATAGTAATAACAACATGACAAGCTGAAGTCCCTGGTGCTAAGCTCTGCTCAAAGCGCTTTACATGGCAGGCTCGGTCGGGGGTTTCACGACTTACCAGCTACACGACTGCAGGCCACTGGGGGTGCGCGCAGTGTTAGACCCCTCCTGGCAAGGACACCATGTGGCAGGCTGAGCCCAGTGCCGGTGCTCCTAGTATCTCAGCCAGCACTGGCACTTATGAATTACCAGAATCACTTGGTTCATTTTAAAATTGATTATAATAATTGGTTCAAGTAGGGGCTGCCCCAACTGTGCTTTCCCCTCTATCCTAGAAAGTGTTGACCTTGGGCTGAGAACCCCTCTGTGTGAGCTAGTCTGGAAGCGTCAGAGCCCAGCCCTCGTGGCCCACCCCCAAGGACTCCGTCAGCAGGCTTGCCCACTCCTTCCCCTCCCATCAGAGCAGGCCCAAAGCCAACCTCCTCCTCCAGGCCCCCCCCCCCACCCCTTGGCCTGTTCTCAAGCAGCTCTGGAAAGGCCAGGGGCTCCCAGGCCGGGCAGCCTCTCTCCTGGTATCCTGTTTCCCCCATTTATCTTCTCCCAGGCATGAATACAAAATCATTTCTCTCTACCACTTCTTACTTCAGTCTTATGACATCTTCTGGCTCACACATGCTTCTTAGTTACTGTTTTCTGGAGACTTAAAAGTCTTCTCCCTCCAGCCCGGTCACCCCTACAGCTCGATCCTATGAAAAGAGCACAGGGCTTTGAAGCCAGCAGAAGCTGGGTTTAATCCTGGCTCCACAATTGACCAGCTGTGTGACCCTGGGCAAGTCAATTAACCTCCCTGAGCCTTGCATTGTTTATCTGTCTAAATTACTGGAGACAATCTTATTTTCTTTAGCAGTGGGGCTCTGGGGTTGTTTTTTTGTTTTGTTTTGTTTTGAGGGGTGAAAATTTTGATAAGCCCTTTGAGGTAGGGGAAAGATCCCCCACCCCTACCCCATGAGAAGTCTGCTTGAAGACCTGGAGATGGCTGTCTTGGGCTGCCCACCAGCCTTTATTGTGTGACTGAAGTGAGCAGGTTGAGGGGGAGGGCTGGGTGCTTGGGACAATGAAAGGGATTCTTCGAGCTCGGAGAGGGGAAAGAAAAGGTGAGACCACTAACAAGGGAGGGGAGCCAGCATGTCACAGCCCACCTGCTCCAAGCGGACCCATCACCTCCCACTACCTGCTCTTTTCCCACCTTCTCCATCTCGGTGATCCAGAGCTCATCCCGTCCCTGGCCAGACGCCAGCCAGAGGATACCGGGTCAGAGGCTCTGGCCGTCTGGACCTACGGGCCCCTCCCCCAAATCATGTTTCTGGCTGCATCAGGTAAAATACATAGGATTACAGAGCACACCAGTTACATGGAAATACAGTTAGCAAAATATTCAAACAAGTGTGCGGTACAGGAATATATGTGCTTCTTCCTTAACAGACTAGGTAACAAGACTCCGCAGAAACTCTAGTAAGCATTACACTTTTCAATGAACGCGTCTCAAGACACCTGCCACAACTGTAGCGTGAGAGCAAAAACACAGATTATTATTGGTGACGACATAACAGGTGCTCCCCGCTCCTGAGCTTTGTTGCCTCCGTTCATGGTTGAAGGACATACTGCATGTCAGTTACAAGTTAGAGAAATAAGGCTGGAACTTTTCCCCCACCCAGCTCATGGACCCCCTGAATTCTGTGGACTCCACACTAGGAAGCTCTCCTGGGTTCTCTGCTTTCCATACCCACCAAGCTCTCTTGAGCAGTCTGCAACCCTGCTGACTTCACCTTCTGGCTGGACAGAGGGCATGTGTGCCTACATCCTCTGTTCCCACCCCTGCCTTGGGGCGGGCCCGCGTCCTTTCTCAACTCCTGGCCAGTCTCCTCACCTCTACTCTTGCTCCACTCCGCCCATGCCACAGCCGGAGCCCTCCACCCCAAATGCACACCTGACCCTATCCCCCTCTGCTCCGGATTCCTAATGGCTCCCTGAAGCCTACAGGGTGAAATCTAAAGATCACTGCAAAGCACCAAGACCCTCACCCAGCTCTCCCGCCTCAACTCTCAATTCTCCTGCTCTCTCTCTGCCTTCCCACCATTCTGAACAACTCGGGAGTTTCCAGAATATGCCACCCCACTGGGCCTTTGCCCTTGCTGTTCCTTCTATCTGGAATGCCTTCCCCAAACTGTCAATCAGGGAAAATCTAACATTTTTTTCCCAAGTCTCAGCTCAAAGGATGTCTTCCTCATACCCATACCTCACCATCCCCACCCCACCCCCACTGGCAACGTGGGTGCCCCTCCTACAGGCCTCTCACCACGCCCAGTACAGAGGTCAACCCACCATATTCTAATTGTTCGATGAGTCTGTCTCTCACAAGATGGCAAACTTCAGGAGGGTGAAGGTACGCCATTTTTCCTTTGACTCCCCCAAACGTACAGTGCGACAGGGCCTGGTCCTTTAGGCCTTCTTTGACTATTGGTTGAGTAAACGCATACAGGATGGTGAGGGGGAGAACAAAGAGGTCCAGAATAGTCCATGGCCCGATAGCGAGGAATGGTGTGACCAAGAACCAAAACAGACACTATGCCATGAGCGTCTCTCTTTTTCCTTGTTCTCCTTTACTATGATGGCGAGATTTCCACATCTGGAGAACGCCAGGTCACGAGTGTTTTGATCTGTGGAGAGCGTACTGTAATCTCTTGAATTCAGCTCTCAATCTTTGAGGGATCCCTCTGTTATACACACATACTTCAATTAGGGGGGATTATTTCCCTTACCAAAAGGCTCGTCGTTTCAGTTTCATTAAATAGAGGGTTCTTCCAATGCATGAAGAATGGGATTAGATTTATAGAAATTCAATTTACATTTGGCTTTTTAGGAACAGATGTCTTACATAGCCAAGCCACCACTCTAGCTGTCAGGCTGCCTGAAGTTATGGTTTATAGGCTCCTTTTACTCCCTCTGGCACATTCCCTGCTTAACCCCTCATGACCTGGATCTGTTGAAACAACTCTGGGCACCTGGCCACCTAATCCAATGGCCTTTTCTTGGAGACGTCTGTCTCCACCTCCCTGAGTCCTATCACGAGGCTGACCACCCCATTCTCCCTAAAGCCCTCCAAATCCCTGGCTCTGTGGCCTTTCCGCACAATCTCTGCCTACCCCACACTAGTCCCCAAGCTTCCACACCTGTTTGCTCCCTCAGCTTCCACGTGAATGTCTCAAAGGCAAATAAGCTAGAGCAGATGAGTGATGTGCCTGTCACCCCAAACGGGCTCCCCCTTTTATATCCCTATGGAAGACACCATCATCCACTCATTCTAATAAAGCACCTCTCTCTGCCTTGTCCCACAAATACCATCCATCACTAGGCCATGTGGTGTTCAGCTCCCGAATACATCTCAAGCTAATCCACCTCTCTCTCCCGCACACGTGAAACTCCACTGGGGCTGCAACTGTCCGTCTCTGTTCATCACTAACAGCCCCAGTACTTATCCGCACAGCACCTGGCACGTGACAGATACTCAATAACCACCGAATGGGTGAATAAGCGAGCAAATCCCATTTTATGAACTGCAACATGGAGGCTCAGAGAAGGGAAGTGAGTGGTGCAAGGTCACCCCGGGTGGGGGGAACAGCCAGGCCTCAGCCCCAGGGCGGTTTCCGCACCCACAGTCCGCTCTGCCGGAAGCCCAGGTTGGGCTCCAGTGCCTGAGGCCGTCCGCCTTACCTGACAGCACCGTGAAGACAGCTGCGAAGGCGTTGAGCTTGAGCCCGTCGATGACATTGCTAGAGTGGAAGAGCTCGAGACACATGAGGCTGAAGCCAACCACCAGCAGGAGGATATAGAGCACCTCGGAGACCACCGACAGCCACAGGACCCCTGCACGACAGGGGCAGAGCGGCCGTGAGATGAGGGACGCAGCAGGGTGGCCCCGCCCCGTGTACCTTCCACCTCACGCCCATTGGTTGGGGGACCCAGATGAGGACCGCAGTTCTAGGGTGTGTCCTAATGACACAGCCGATCACGGCCACGTCCTCTGCCCCAGAACTGGTTCAGGCGCCCAAGCCCAAGTCAGTGGGAGCCCGGCGCTCTCGGGGTGACGCTTACTAGTGCGGGGACCCCTTCTGACCGGACGGAGAAACCACCGTCTTGCAGCGGAGTCTCTCTTTCTCTTCTCATCTGGTGGATGACTGCTCCTGGGAGCCATCTGATGGCCCTGAGGGCACCCGCCTTGGGATGAAGCAGACACTTGTTTCTGAGCAGAGTGACGGGAGGGTGACATCACCGGGCCAATCACCAGCCCTGAGGGCTTCCCTGTGGTTAAACGGGTCAGGGCTCCATTCTCTGTCACCCGCAGCTACGAGCATACACCTACATTTTCATCAGCCCTGTACCCTCCTCCACTTTTTTCTAGAAACTACTGTAGCTCCTGATGCAGCTTCAACTTCGTGGCTGTCCCCGGAGCAGCCATGTTCTAAAGAGGGCCTCCCTTACTGCACATAGTTGATTGGTCCGATGTGATCATGTGACCTAGGATTGGCCAATCAGAGCCCTTCCCTAGCAGTCCGCGCTGGGAAGCACAGAGGTGAACAGGAAAACGCGCTCTGAGAGTGTGAGCCTTCTGACAGTGTGAGCACCCGGTTCCAGCCGTTCCTGTAGGCGCACTGCCCCTCTGTCCTTCCAGTGATTTGGCTCCTCAAATCTTTGTATACCCTCTGCTACCACAGCTCCCTTTTCTCCCAAAATTTCCCAATTTGGGTTGCCATCATTTGTCCCCTAGTTTAGGGGGCATCTTCTGCTCCTCCCACCCCACATTATCCCCCCACACCCTTCTTCCGACATGGCTTTCATTTGGAGAGGCCCTTCCCTCCTCTCGGTCTGTGTAGTTCAGTTGCAGCTGACACATCCTGGCTCCACGTTCGGGCACATGACTCCTATCTAGCCAGTCAGAGCTTCAGGACCCCCCTGACCCTAGTCATTGGTTCAGGGATGAACCTCTCTATGCCTCTGTTTCTTCACCTATAAAACAAGGACAATAATAACACCTATTTCATAGTGTTGTCATGCTGTGAGGAGTCCATTAGACAGCCATGTGAAGAGCTTGTGTTTAACATCTAGTGACAGATCATTTTGTGCAATATTGCTGTTGTTGTATGAGAGGAATGTGTCCCCACCGTGTCCCAGGAAATGGAGCCCAGAGGCGCTTGAGTGAGGTCAAGCCTGGAGAGACAGTCAAGAGGAAGAAATGCAATTATGGGAGCAGATCAGATTTCTGAGAAAAACGATGGGCAGAAGAAAATTAACACATCACATGACTTACCTTCCAAGCCACCCCAACCAGTGTTAGAGCAAGGCCCATGCTTTAGAGAAGGGGCTATGGACCAGGCCTGGCCAGTCAGAGAGGGACATATGACCCAAGTTGGTTCAATGAGAGTTAGCTAGAGGGCTTTTGCTGGAACTATTGGCAAAGAAAATTCCTTTCTTTCTACTAGGTTTGAGCCTGGGAGGGTGGAAGGGTGGAACTGACTGGGTCACCAAGGGGCAAGGGCCTTCCTGAAAGCAGAGCCAATGCCAAGGAAGGCAGAGCTGAGATGGAGGAGGATTGTGTCCTATGACATTGTTTGAGCCCCTGGATCCAGCCATGCCTGAAGCTCCGAGTCATGTGTTCTTTCAATCACATGAACCAGTTAAGCTCTTGCCTTTGCCTAAGCCATTTTGAGGTGGAATTTCTATCCCTTACAACAAAGAGTCCAGATCATCAGCTTTTCTGTTCTCCATACCTGTCAAACATGTCCTTCCTACCTCTCTTTCTTTATAAGATTGTTCCTTCCACCGGGAATGTCCTAGGGACATCCAATATATACTGCTTAGTGAATGAAGCGAACAAACAAAATTCTCAGTCCTTATCTGCTCCCGGATGAAGAATTCAGATTCTGAAACACCCACTATCATTCCTAGCACAACGGGCTTTTAGAGCTGTGGAGAAATTCTTTTTTTCTTTTTTTTTTTTTTTTTGGCTACAAAAATACCACATCTCCTGGGCAATCCCTTGGATTTCTGTAAGAGAATAATGTGCTCTTGGCAGCCTGGATGTTGTTAAAACACCCCCTGGCACGGCACACTCATAGCCTCTGAGGCCCTTCTCTGGCCCAAGGCCCACCAAGGCAGCAGGGAGGAAGGCCGGAGATGTGGGGCGAGCTGAGCCATACTAGGAGGGCGGCAGCTCCTGCGGAGGCCTGGCCTCCCTCCTGGCAGCCTTCACCTCTTGCTGCTGTTGCCCTGGTGGCATGCGGAGGCCGCCGCTCACCACGGTGCTGGTGCCGCGCACTGACTCAGTGCCTCCCCCCCCAGCACCCCTACTCCCCCCCCCGGGGGGTGCTCTTATCCCTGCCCACATGGGCCCGGCCAGGCCTCCACCCCTCCCACCTCCCCTCACAGCAGCAGCCGGCTGTGTGCTTTCAGATGCGCTGAGAGGCGGATGGGGCGTCAGGGGCCGAGATGCTCAGAAAATAAGTAAGTTAACTGTGGGGAAACAGGCCCCAGTATCTCCAATGCCTGGTTAGGGTTACTTAGGCTTCTTATTCTCTCCAGATTTATTTCCCTGTCCTGCCTGCCCCCATTCCCTTGCCGCTCTCCCCTGGGGCATTTCCTCCGTACATGACTTACACGGGACTCCTCATCTCGGTGTCTACTTCTGGGGAATCTGACCTCAGACGCTGGCATTCATCTGTTAACCTCCCCACACCCTTACGAGGTAGTAGGTAGCACCCACTTTACAGCTGAGCAAACTGAGGTTCAGAGGGACTAAGCACGTGGGCTGCGCAGCTAGATAGTGGTACAGTCTGGCTTCAAACCCAGGCCTCTGTGACTCCAGGACCCGTCATGGCTATAAGCTGGCAGCTGGAAGAGCCATTTTGAAATCCTATCATTCTCCGCCCTTGGCCTGGTCAGAGGGGCCCGTTTGGTTTGGGGGGCACAGGATTCCCTGGCCACGGCTCTCATCTCCATGCTCTCCAGCATGCCAAGCAATTCCTGAACCAGGATTCCTGCAAGGGGGTGGCCACCGAGTGCGATGGGGAGGGGCGGGCTTCAGTCCTCCGTGATCCCGAGGCCAGCTGGCCACCAGGTGTTGCGGGGAAGGAGGTCACAAGGAAGAACAGACAGGTGTTGAGGACTTCGGAAGCCAGTCTGTGGAAGGTGTCTTTGACCCATGAGGCAGAGGCCCGTGGGGCCCGCAGTGTCTCAGCAAGGGAAGGACCCCCCTCAGGAGGCCCGCTCTGGAAGGATGCGTGGGTGGGGTGGCCTGCTAGAGGTCTCTGCTGCGCTCCGAGAGAGACGATGGTGGCCTGCCATGGCCACGGTGGGGGTGAGCACAAGCGGAGAACCCGATCACTTCGGAGGCATGGGCTCAGTGGACTCTGACCACGGATGTGGTGGCAAAGGACAGGGAGGAGTCCAGAGTGGGGCCACTTGTCCAGCTTGGGCAATGGAGCAGACGGTGAATGTTCTTCACTGAGAATGGGGTGATGTTAAGGCAGGAAGACAATGAGGTTCCACATCAGTTGCAGGACCTCAGCGGGCTGTCAGGGACGTAGCGGGAGCTCGGGCAGAGACGAGCAGGCATCAGCGAGACGTGGGCACTCACTCAAGATCTACCCTGACTGTCAAAGCGATGGTAGCTGGAGGCACGAGGGTGGTTGACGCGAAGAGAACGTGGAGCAAGAGAGAAAAGGGTGAGAGATGGATCCAGGGGAACATTGGTACTCAAGGGGAGGGGTGCTGGGGAGAGGGCTGCAAAGGCTGACACTGTGGGTGCCCCACTGGCCGCTGCCACCGCGCTTCCACACACACTGCCCCCTGCTGGCACAAGGCTCTCTGGGGTCCCCAGAGCCCACTCCCTTCACCCACCTTCACAGCAGGCTGGACTGGGGGGCCATGACACCACCCTCCACCCCCATCTGCAGCCCTCAACCATTGATGGGAGCCGCCAAGTACCCCAAGTGGGTAACACTGGGGGGGGCCATCCACACATCTGTGTTTCCTACCAGGGGAGAGGTGGTATGACACCTGTCTCGGCACAACACTAAATTGTCTGCATCAAAAAGTGAAAAAGCTACTCAGTTCTCTGTTATTTTTAAAATTCTTATCACCTCAATCAAAAGAGTCTCTCTTTGGTGCTAATGTGTCCTTAACACCTTTCTACCACTCGTTAATTGTTTAAAACTGAGAGAGGGCTCAGAATCTGTTCCTAGGCAGACTTGAAGGACATTGAGACAATTTCCTTCAGGGCTGGTGATTCTCCACTAACCCTATCCTCTCCCGTCCTCCCCCAGCCACTCTGCCCTTCTCTGCCCTGCTTTGTGCCCCAGGGGCCTGACTCCTAGGACTGCACCCCCAGGTTCCCTGGCCATCTGGATGAACAAGGAGGGGCACCGGCTAGAAATCGGGGGGTGGGAAACGGAAGTCAGTGTTTCTGTGCCCTGCCCCTCCTCTGGCAGAGGCTTCATTCTCTTCCTAGGACCACAGCTCCCAAGGTTTGTGGGAGCCAAGAAGTTGCAGCTCCTACACTGTTCCCACCCTTTCTCCTTCCCCCCCAAGGCTGGTAATGGCTCCCCTCTGTTGCCAGCCTTCGGGGGCCTCCAATTCTCTTGGCCCTTCCCATACCTCGCTAGGGACTTTTTCATTAAAGTGCCTTCATTTGAACCATTTGGGGGATTCTGTTTACTGCAGGGACCCTCCCTGACATGTTGTGGGTTTTGGCAAGGGAGCCAATTAGAGCAGCGATCTGAGCCAGGGGTCTCAGCGTGAGCCCCCAACCCACAGCCTCACGCAGGAACATGCGATGCTAATTCATGGACCTTGGGACCTGTCTGTGTCGTAACGAGCTCTCCAGATGATGCTGACGAACCCTCAAACATGGGCACCACTGATCAAAAGGTCCCTTTCTAATGTACGTGTAAGAAAGTGAGTCAATTCCAGGGGCGCCTGGGTGGCTCTGTCAGTTAAGCGTCCAACTCTTGATTTCTGCTCAGGTCATGATCTCAGGGTCGTGAGATTGAGCCCCATGTCGGGCTCCGTGCTGGGCATGGAGTCCGCTTGAGATTCTCTCTCTCTCCCTCCCTCTCTGCCCCTCCCATCCCCCTAAAAAAAAATGAGTCAACTTCAGAAGAAGATTGAGTCCATGATCCCAACCCCCTAAAAAAAAAAAAAAAGAGTCAACTTCAGAAGAAGATTGAATCGATGGTAGATGATAGGTGCTGGCGTCTGGCAAACACAGACAAGGTGGAACTTGGATAATGAAACATCGGGAATCACCGCATAGGGCCTGGCCCGCAATCAGTGCTCATCACGATTATTCGTTTCATGGATACAAGCGCGTGTGAATAAAGGAAGTCAGAAAGGACAGTGGGCTGGCAGCCTCTGACCGGGATGATGGGGTCTTGCCTTGGTGATGCCCAGAAAGTCTCAGTAATCACAGAGACGATTGTTTCGAGTCTCTGAAACTTGGCACGAATGCCTCGATTTGTAGCCGAGAACTGGTGACCTCCCAGGGCAGAAGAAATGAAATGGCTTCTCATCAGGTACGGGGCCGTGGGGTGACAGGTAATCCTGTTAGCTGCACTTTTTGCCTTTTTAAAAAACAGCTTCATAACACCAACTCTGACCCTCCATTGACGGAATTGATGGGTTTGCAAGAACAATTTCCCTTCCGCCCCAGTCCCTCCCTTGCTCAGTTTCCAGGGCCTGTTCGGCTGAGTGGGAAATCACAGGTGGGAACCGTGTCTTGGATGTACGACCTTGGCCGGGGGCCTTATCCCTCTGTCCCTCGGTTTCCTGATTTGAAAAATGGGCATAATAGACTTGTCCTGAGCATTAAATGAGACAATATCTATAAATCACACCAGACTGACACTTGGGAAGTATTCAAGAAAGCTAAGTGTTACTATCACTTCCTAATAAGTATCATTATGAGCAATTAGAATAATTATAAGTGGCAGTGGGGCACAGGTATGAAGAGCACGGAGCCAGGCCGGGTCACCTCGGTTGATGCCCAGCTCTGCCAGGCACTAGCTGGGAGACGGGGCAAGCAACACGCTCCCACTGAACCTGTTTTCTCACTTGAAAATGGGGGATAGATATAGTACCCACTTTGCGGGCTGTGTGAGGACAAAGTGAGTTAATTGATGAGTAAAGTGCTTAGGGCAGTGCCTGGCACACAGCAGGTGTTCCATAAGCGCGAGCTGTTACTATTATTGTCTTTGTTGTTATTTCCATGGGACGTGGCCAAGGAGTGGGCAGCCTGAAACAAGTGGCTTCCAGCCGCTGGACAAATAAAACCCTTCTGGGGAGCAGAACTGTTGCGAAATCACGCAAAATCCCGAGGCACGGCGGCATTTCAAAATAAAACATTTTCCCCCCAAATCCATCAGTTTAATATGTCAAATCAATAAGTCATGCGGTAGCTGCTGGCTGTGGGCTCGGAGACACGCCCCCTGAAACCCAGCATGTTAAATCATGTAAATGACGTGGGCCGGGACCTCTGGGGCTGGAAACGGCTTCATGACAGCCGCGGTTTGAGGAATGTCAATACTGAAGCTCAGAGGCGGGGATGGTCAGGGGCTGGGAGGAGAAGGCCAGAGGCCTCGGGGACCTGCAGGGAGGGGTTCCAGAGCCCACGGAGCCCCCCCGCCCTCCATCTGCAGATGAGACATTAGCCCGGAGAGGAGTTAGGATGTGCCCACGTCACAAAACCGGTTGAGGGCAGATTGGGGTGGGGAGGAGGGGGCCCATGCATCTCCCGGCTGCTTGATGTTGCAAGACTGAGGAGACAGGTAACCCTCTGAGAGGCGCAGGGGTTGAGGATTGGGGGGGTGGGGGGAAAGGAGCTGCCCCGAAGAAGAGCTGTGGCGAGACAGATGGATGGTGGCTGCACCGAGTGTCAGCAGCCCTGAGCTCCAGCCGACGCTGTGGGACCTCTGAAAGGCCCCTGTGCCTCTGCGGGCCTCAGTTTCCCTCCCAGGAAAACAAGTGGATTCTCAGACAAGCTGCCAACAGGCCGAATCCAGCCCACAAAAATGTCTTGTTTGGCCCACACAGTATTTTAAAAATATCTGAATTCATTATCAACATTTAAAAATAGGAGACTTCACATACAATTTCATCCAGGTTTCTGGATTCGTGTGCAAAACGGGTGCCTGCGCAACACGGGACCCGCATCCCCAGAGGATGCTGATTGTGGGGCTGAGCCCCTCAAACACGGCACAGACCCTACCTGGTTCCCTTCACCCTTTCGTAGCTCCCGTCCACGCTCTGGTGAGTCTGTGAGTCTATAGCCCCCTCTATACAATGATGTCGAAAGCCATTTCTCTCCCTGACTCTCTACAGCGAAGTAACATTTTAAGACCTTGCACAGTCCTTGTTGATATCTCCATGTAGGAGTGAAATATCCAGCAAACCCTCACCATCCAGCTGGCCTCAGGGATAAGGGAGTTTCCAGCAAATACCACGCCACCCCACCCCACCCATGAGGGTGCCAAATTTCAAAGAGTTAGATTAAAAGGAAAGACAATTCAGCTCTAAAAATGTGCCCACATCGATATAATGGAGCCAGAGCACGGATCTAAGAGCGATTCCCGAGAGTCATCTTGTCCACCCTGGCCCCACATCCTTTTCACGAAGGCCTGAGAAGACTGGTGAGTCGCCAGTGTCACGGCACCAGGAATCTTCCTTCGCTGAGTCAGACAGAAACTTTTAGGCTTGGACTGGGGGTCATGGTGGCGATCTTCAGCGGCCACTCTTGTAGGATGTGTAAAAACGTTGGGTAACAGAGGGCTTGGGAAGAGAATGCCATTCAAATGCCAAACAGTGTGAGGTTCTGGAAACACGGAGCCTGGGTGGGACTGTTTTCTGCATCACCATCTTTTCTAGAGCATTCCTCTAAAGCCTCGCGGGGGGTCCACACACCAGCAGCAGCGGCAGCCCCTGGGAGCCTGTGGGAAATGCAGATTCTCAGTCCACACCCAGACCTGACTGACTCAAGGTCTGCATGGTCACCAGCTCCCCAGCTATCCGGATGCACTTTCAAGTGTGAGGAGCGCTGTTCTAGGGGATGAAGTTCTAATGCCCCGATGCGGCATTCAGTGCCCTTGACAGGTGCGTGGGTCCTGAGCAGCCCTGCCCACCTCCAACCCTCAGCATGGCTGCTTGCTGAACATTCCACGCCTCTTGAGCCTCAGGTTTGGCCCCAGCCCCCAAAATAGTGTCCTTTCTGGGGTCATCCGCTTCTGAATAACATCCTGCAAAGATCTCCACATCCTCGTTTCCGGAACATGCCAATATGTTACCTTACAGGGCAGAAGGGACTTCGCAGATCTGATTAGGATCTTGAGATGGGGACGTTATCCTGGATTATTTAGATGGGCCCCATGTAATCACGACCATCCTTATAAGAGGGAGGCCAGAGGGGTGCCTGGGCTCAGTTGTTAAGCGTCTGCCTTCAGCTCAGGGCATGATCCCGGGGTCCTGGGATCGAGCCCCACATCAGGCTCCCTGCTCCACTGGGAAGCCTGCTTCTTCCTCTCCCACTCCCCCTGCTTGTGTTCCCTCTCTCGCTGGCTGTCTCTCTCTCTGTCAAATAAATAAATAAAATCTTAAATAAAAAAAAAAAAAGAGGGAGGCCAGATGGCCAGAGTCAGGAACAGAAGATGGGACAACAGTGCAGAGGTTGGAGTGATACGGGGTTAGTCACGAGCCAAGGAATGCAAGCAGCCTCCAGAGGCTGGAAAAGGTGAGGAAATGGGTTCTCACGTGGAGCCTTCAGGAAGGTACGCACTCCTGCCTTGTAATGGATTTTAGCCTCATAAGGCTCATTTCGGAATTCTGATGCCCAGAACTGTAAGATGATAAATCCATGCTGTTTCAAGTCATTAGGTTTGTGCTAATTTGTTACAACAGCCATGAGAAACTAATATACCTTCTTTCTTCAGAGATGGTCACCTCCTCCAAGAAGCCTCTCCTGACCACCCTAGCCCCTGTTGTGGCCCCCAGACCAACCTCAGCAAAGAAGGCAGTCTCTCCACCACATCCAGGTAGATGCCTTGCGAAGGTGGAGAAAGCCTGGACTTGGGGACAAAAAGGTCTGCATTTGACCTTGGATCTGGACATGCGGACAAAGAGGCCTGGATTTGACCTTGGATCTGGACATGCGGACAAAGAGGCCTGGATTTGACCTTGGATCTGGACATGCGGACAAAGAGGCCTGGATTTGACCTTGGATCTTTATCTCAACCTCTCTGAGCCTCAATGTCTTTGGCTATAAAATGGAATCAATGCTACCAAACTTACACGTCCTCCGGACAAATTAAATGAGATCATGGCTGCAAACGCCTTCCCCCCACCCGCCCCCCATCTGGTTCCTGGCACGTTGTAGGTCCTCAAATGTGGGTGTATCAAGCTGACACTCCGGGCCCAGAGAAACGAGTCCTTCTCCTCTGAGCTCATAAGTGGACAAACCAGTTGATCACTGGAAAGGAATCTGACAAGGCCTTATTGCCCCCAGAGCTCCGCAAAGCTCCAGTCCCCGTCAATTTAGAAATGACTCTAGCAGACATGCCCTTTAGAAACTGCTCTGTTGGAATCCGGGGACAGTCACTGAGCGTTGGAGATGTGTCATGGTGACCGTGGCCTTCAGCATCAGACTGCAGTGAGTTTTCTTCCTCTTTAGAGCCCAGAACCTGGCCTTGGAAATTAACTCAGGCCCAGAGGCTGGGGCCTGGGGAGGGTGCTGGTAGGGGGAGTGTATTGGGAAACGCTGAGACAGCTGAGGTTGGGTTCTGGCCCCCAGCCCCACACTGGCCCCCCATTGTCTTGGACAAGTGCTCTCATGTCCCTGGGCCTCCCCTTGTCCCCAAATGGGGCTGCTGCGCAGGCAAAGGAAACAGAAGAGGGGAGGTCAGAAGTTGCAAACTGGCCCAAAGACAAGTTTCTGAGATTGTCTTGTTGTTTCTCGTTTTTTGTTGTTTTCCGGGTTGTTTCCTCTCTTTCTGTGTCTGTCGGCCTCTCTCTGTGTGCATCTCTTTCTTCCTCTCTTGGTATACGTGGTATTTTTAAGATTTTGAATTAGATGCCAACATTTAAAAATGGGAAAACCACATGAAAATCTAGATTCCTGTGGAAACCCGGCAGGCCAGGGCCATACTGCCACATGAAAACATTGGCTAGAGCCGAGGGGTGGCTACCCCCACAGGCAGGGCAGGTGCTCTGCACTTTGCCCTTCCCTATAGTATCCTGCCACGGAGGCAGACGACTACAGCCCAGGGAATCACCCCCGAGGGGGAGCAGAGTCCTTCACAATGGAGCCTGGAGAAAGCAGTGAGATTAAAAGAAGCCAGGCGTATGCACTCTGGGGACAGACATGGTCAGGGCTCGGGGAAGATGCCAGCCAGGAAAGGCACTGCATCAGAAGGGCCTCCCAGACACCCGCTGGTTCTGACTCCAGCTGCCAGGCGGGGAAGAGTAGGACCCTTGAGAACACCTCTGTGAACATAAAGTGGAGCTGGTCACTGTGGAAGGGAAGAAAGAGGAGAAAGTCTTCCCCGCTGTGAGATACTGGTGTACCCAGTGCTTAAGGCATGGCCCAGGAGCCGGACCACCCAGGCAAACCCCAGCTCTGCTACTGCCTTGTTGTGTGGCCTTAGGCAAGTTACTTCACCTCTCTGAGGCTCAGTCTCCCCATCCACCTCTTGTGAGAATTAAAACATGTCAAGAGTCATAACCAAGGCTTAGCTCGTGGTGGGACCCAATGGGTGCTAGCTGCCCCCATTCAACAGATGAGAACAGTGAGGCTTGGAAAGCAGGAGAAAAAACTCATCTGTCTCAAGCCTGACAAAGCCAGGCTGGGTGGGTGGTGGGGAGATACTGTCAACTGGTTTATCCAGATTCAGTATTTGCCCAGGACCCCAAGACTAGCTGTGCTCTAGCCCTCTGCCTTTTGCCTCCCTGTGGCCCCCCTGCTGAATCTGGGGTCCCCTGTGGCCCCAGTGGCATCTGACCTGCCCTCCCTGATCCTGACCTCGAGAGCAAGGGTCCCTTCTGCCTTAACTCACCTGAAAAAGAGCAGTCACTGCAGCAAACGTATTTCCCGTCAGGTACTATGGGGGATGCAGAGGGGAACAGGACTTGGATCTAGCCCTCCGGGAACCCCAAATTTAACCTCAGGGGTGAGATACACCTCGATAATGACCATGTTATAATATGTCATCCAGGGAGTGGCAAGCACTGTGCTGGGCTCCTGCAAATAGAAACCCATCTCATCCCACAACTATGACCTGAGTGCTATTATTACCTCCAAGTTATGGAGGGGAAACAGAGGCACAAAGTTGTTAATTACCCAGCCCAGGGTCACAGCTAGTAAGTGGCAAAGCTGGGATTCAGAGCACAGCCAGGCCAGCTCTCCCCTCATGACAAGCCTAGCTGGCCTCAAAACCCTATGTTCCAGTGGAGAAAAGGGCACATCCTGGTGCCCTTCCCCCCACTTGGGTAGCCTGGCTGGTTCCTTCCAACAAGCATTCAAGATAGGTGCTACATCTTACAGGTGAGGACACGGAGGCACAGAGGAGGAAAGTACTTTGCCCCAGGTCCCACAGCATTGGCAAGTGGCATCCAGCTTTGCCTGAGTGCTGCCCCCGCCCCGCCCCCCGCCTGCCGGCCTCCAGCTCTCTGCAGGGGTTCTGCCCCTTTTCTGTCTCTAGGACATCTGATGAAACCTAAGGACTCTTTCTCTGAATAATGTTTTTAAATGCATAAAACAAACATACATAGAATTGCAAAGGAAACTAATTATACTGAAATGGAGTTACCAAGACATTTTTTTAAAAAGTCAGATGTATAATATTAACCTACATGCTTCTTTATTAATGCATGAAATAACAAGCTCTAATAACTCCCATGGCTTCAAAGCAGCGAGGAGGGACATGGTATTTTTGAGATGTGTACAAACCCTGTAATGTGTCATGAAAACTCTGATTCTGATCGGCAACAAGGTCCCACGTAGGGCTAGGAGGGAAATGCCGACTGCCAATTAGAGGCTACAAGAGTAGAGATGTAATATTTTGCCACCCAAACTCTCGGATCCCCTGAGTTCTGTCTGCTGACCCCTTGGTAATTTCCAGATTGAAGGAGCGGTTCTCAAAGATGCAAGTGCTCGTGAAAATGCACATTCTCAGGCTGCACCCATGGAAGCCGATGCCACAGATGCGAGCAGAGGCTGGGATCCACATTTTTGAACAAGCACCCCTGGTCGTTCTGCTGCGTGGCGCACATTCTGAGAAGGAGGGATCTTTTAAAAATGTAAATGCCATTCATATATCTCGAAATCAGGAATTGTGATGCCTCTGGCTTTGTTCTTCTTTCTCAAGATTGCTTTGGCTATTCGGGGTCTTTCGTGGTTCCATACAAATTTTAGGGCTGTTTGTTCTAGTTCTGTGAAAAAGGCTCGTGGTATTTTGATAGGGATTGAATGAAATCTGTAAACTGCTTTAGGTAGTAGGGACCTTTAAACAGTATTGGTTCTTGCAATCCATGAGCGTGGAAGATCTTTGCACTTGTGCCATCTTCAATTTCTTTCATCAGTGTTTTATAGTTTTCGGAGTACAGGTCTTTTACCTCGTCAGTGAAGTTTATTCTTAGGTATTTTATTCTTTTTATTTTTGTACTTTATTCTTTTTAGTGCAATTGTAAATGGGAGTGTTTCCCTCTCTTTCTGCTATTTCGTTATTAGCGTACAGAAATGCAACAGATTTCTGTATGTTGATTTTGTATTCTGCAACTTTACTGAATTTATCAGTTTAGTAGTTTTTTGGTGGAGTCTTTCGGCTTTCCTATATATAGTATCACGCTACCTGCAAATAGTGAAAGTTTTACTTCTTCCTTACCAATTAGGATGCCTTTTATTTCTTTTTCTTGTCTGATTGCTGTGGCTAGGACTTCAATACTATGTTGAATAAGTCTCTCCCTTGCTGTAACCTTCTGGAGATTTCCCACTGCACTTGAAATAAACCCCAACTCCCCACCTGGCTTTCGAGGTCCCACCAGGATGTCAAACCACTGCACGCCCTTGAACGGCCTCTAACCCACCACACTCCAGCTACCTCAGGGCCTTTGCACTTGCTGTGCCCTCTGTCCAGAATGCTCAACCCCCAGCATTGCTTGATTGACTGCTTCCCAGCTCAGACGGCACTGACAGCTCCATCTAAAGGAGCTACCACACCCAACACACACATCACTTTCTACCCTTTGCCCTGTTTTATTTTTCATTATTTGAAATGGTGTTATCTCTTAGTTTACTTATGTGTATCCTGCTCTCCCTCCATAATGAGAGCCTCACGTGGGCAGAGATTTTGTCTGGCATGTTCAGCTCTGTCTTTGAGAACAGTGTCTAGCACGGCACAGGAGGCACTCAGTAAATATTTGTTAAATGAACAAATGAAGAAATGACACAGGCAAAGAGGACAAAGAGGCGGCCAGACTCCTTCAGCAGCAAAGCTAAGAGAGGAAAGTAATCCAAGAAGGAGGAGCCATGTTGTGAATGCCACCCAAAGGTCACGGGGAATGAGGATGGAGATGGGAAAAGTCCACAGGCTTTGGAGATCTGGGCCCTTCTGTGTGCAGAGAGGGAGGCAGATTCCTTCAGAGGCCGATGCCAAGGGGAATGGGACTTTGGGGGCTGGGATAGGTGCGGGTGATGAGGCTGGCAGTGTAGACCCCATGGACTTTGGTGGTGGGAATCAGCAGGCCTGGGGAGGTTTGCTCAGAGGAGGGAGAAGGGGAGGGCAGCCAATCTGGGGGTTGGTCATCTGGCTTCATTCAGTGAATTATTAATTCAGTTTCAGTGGAGAGGGACAAGGTGGGGACAAGAGCAGGGCTCTAGAGCCAGACAGAGTGGGTTCAAATCCCACCTCCTCCACTTAGCAGCTCTGTGATCTGGGCAAGTTATGTAAATCTTGCTGGGCCTCAGTTTCCTCATCGGTAAAATGGAATGCCAACAACATCCACCTCAAGGGTTACAGTGTGGACTCCGTGGCCTATGTGGACACAGGGCCCCACTGTGGCTCAGTGCTGGCTCTGCACCAGACCTGGAATACCACCTGGGCTGGGCTGGGGAGTCTTGGGAGTTTCCAGAGGAGGGTCCAGGGAAGGCAAAGCAGACCAAGAGCAGGGCTTAGGACCGCGAGCATGGCTGGACCACAGAGGCCAAGTGTGAAGGCCAGAACTGGGCAGAGGAAGCCACTTTATCCCGAGAGCAATGAGAGCAGGGGGAAGCCTCCTGCGGGGGGTGGTCAGATCTGGGTGTCCACAAGATCATGCTGCCCATCACTCAGAGAGAGCAGGGAGGAACAAGACTGGCGTCCACACTGACCTGCGGGGAGACCACGGTGGGATCCCTGAAGGCGATGGTACAATGTGAGGCCAAGGTAGCCGCAGATGGTTCAGCCCTGAGAACCCCAGGTCACGCTAGTCTGACATGTGTTCCACGAAGACAAGTACCTAAGGTGGCCCAAACTCCTACCCGACTCCATCAACCCTTATTCCCACCACTCCATCACAGCGACGGTCACAGACGGAACATACTCACAGTGCGAGGTGGGGAGGGGACCTGAGCTGCTAAGACTCCCTTCCAGGGGCTCCAATTGTTCCCCACCACCACCCGGGGGACCAATTCTTGCAGAGCAGGCCAGGAGTCTGGGGCTCAGTAAACAGACTTCAGCAGCCATACCCCTCCCCACACTCCCATCTTTGGAAGTCCTGACCTCAGGAGGGCCCCAGCCAAGACAGAGGGCCTCTGTGGTCCTTCATGAAACCACTCTGAGTGTCCGTGCCAGCTGGCTCAGCATTCTCTCACCTGTTGGGGTCAGCAGCCACCTGTGCAATGGCCTTTAACTACCCCCATCTCTCCTGACCTCATCTCCTACCCTCCCGCCCCTTGCTCACATCCTTCTAATCATATTGGCCTCCTTGCTGTTTTTAAATGCTCAGGAACACTCTGCCTCAGGACCTTTGCACTTGTCATTCTCCCTGCCTAAAACACTCTTCCTCTGGATCTCCCTCCCCTCCTCTAAGTTTTGCTTAAACGTCATTTCTTAGTGATGTCTTCCTTGATCCCACCATGTCGAATTGCCAACAACCCTCCCAGCATTCCCTAGTCCCCTTCCCTTTTTATATTTGTCCCTAGCATGTATCCTCATTCAGCAGCCAGAAGGATATTCCTAGAATGCAAACCAAATATCCTTCCTGTAAGCCCCTCAATAATCCAATGGTTTCCCATCACACTCAAGTTCCTCCCAGGACCGTAGGTGATCTGCCCCCATCCACCTGTCCAGCCTTTTCCATCCACAAACATACCAAACTCATTCCTACCTCAGGGCCTTTGCACATGCTTTTTCCACCTTGGCAAGGAACTCAGGTACGAGAAATCTCTTACTTTCCTCCCCTAAAGAAAGGCACAGTCCCAATAATAAATGGAAACTGTCAGCTTCCATGTCAGGAAGATGACACAACCTGGTGGCAGCTGCAGCCGTTTCCGGGATAAACCCAGGTTTCTGGAGCAGCCCGCTACCGGGATAAAGGAAGAGGCTGCAGCTTGGCTCTAGCCAACTGGTGGGAGTACGCGCCCGGGGTTGCTAGATCTTCCAACTTTTCAGAAGAAGCCAGAAATCCTGACTTTTATGTGAAATCTCTGCATTTTGAAAACATCAGCAATGCAGTGTAATGTTTTCAAACACCATGTGAGTCAACTAAACACAGCTGAGCGGTGGCAGGGCCCTAGGATGCCAGTTCCCAACCCTTCCCAGAACGCAGACACCCAGTCATAATTGAGTTCACTGCACTTCATTTTCCAGATGGTAAAAATCTGTGTCAGAGAGGCACAAGAATCGAACAAGGTCACATAGCCCTGCAAGACAGTGGACTCCGACCCAGGACTTCTAATTCTTCGCCACAGACACGTAAATCCTACCGTACACCAGGCTAGACCCCGCAGATTGGAAAAACGCTGTGCAAGTTCATGTCAGCATCGTCAAGGCATGGACAGTATAAGGGGGAAAAAATGTCTGTGGGCAGAAATCTTTTAGGGCTTATCCTCGAGGGTGCATGAAGGGCTATTCTAGAACAAAGGATGGGCTTCTTGGATCTGAGCAGGATATTCCTCTTGGCAGGGGGGAAACTAATGCATGATTCTTCCCTGAGTCTCCCTTGCACTCAGAATCTCTACTTATTACACTAGAGCCAGACGACCTCTTATCTCTTGCCACTCCCCTCCCCCCACCACCTTGGCCAAAAGGATCCTGGTTTTATCACTCCAGCAGAAGAGTCTAAAAATAATCTAGACTCGCCAACTTCAGGGGTGTATTCTCTCATCTGGGAGGCACCCACAAAGCTTTTGCCAATATAAATGGCATTTCCTTTGATATTTTTAAAGATCAGAGAATCCAGGAGCATATGCAAGCTGGGTGGGCCTTTGAGATCAGAGCTCCCAAATGCCTTGCGGTTCAGGTTAAGGAAAAAAAAAAAAAAACTTTCTTAAGGAGGCCCAGGAGGTTAGGTTTCCAGATAATTCACAAAAGAAGAAAGAAAGGTCGTTAAAATCATATGGAAAAATAGATTCAGCCTCATCAGTAATAACATTTAGATTAAAACATTCTTGAGACAGCACTTCAAACTGGGAATACTGAGCAAAGGTTTTTCAGGTAGGAGTTTCTGGTAGAAGGTGGTGAAGGGAAGGTGGGTTTGCCCTGCGGGAACATTTACTTGTCCCTCAACGGCATGCCGTTCCCCTGCTTCTCAGGCCCCCATGCAGATAGGAAGGGCAGGGTGACTTGTCCTGGCCACCCGGCTCTGAGCAGAAATATGTGTCACTTTTGAGAAAATGCACAGGAAAAGGTTTTGAGAAAAGCACAGACACGTGACCTCTCTGGCTCTCACCCCTGCCTATGCTGAAATGTTGGCCTGGGACCCTGAGAGACCAGGTTTGCTTCAGCTTCTGCACCTAGTTGTTCCCTCTGGAAGGTTCTTTCCTTCTTATCCTCACATGGCTGGCTCTCTATCTCCATTCGGGTCTCAATTAAAATGTCAGCTCCTTAGACAGGACCCAGAAAGGCCCCAATCTATCCACCAATTCAACCTTTCTCTCCCCAGACCCTCCCCCACCCCCACTCTACCATCTTCCTTGTCTTTCCAGCAGCTTCCCCACTCTGAAAGGACCATATCCTTGGCTCAGTCTCCTCATCTGTGAAATGGGCCGCTGGACAACAGTTCCTAAGGGCCCTTCCCTCCTCAACGTGACTCCTGGGAGCCTGGTAGGTATGAACACCCCGTCTTCACCACCACTCCCCTCTCTGGTGCCCTGGACCAGCTTGGCATCCCTTTTGGGAACAGAACTGGCTTTTTCTTGCAGGGACCACTGTGCCCTGGTTCCCAGCCCTGGTACTGAGATGGGGCAGACCACCCCCTCCCAATTCCAGCAGGGCTGTGACCCAGGCCATGGTGATGGTTCCAGGATGGGCGTGGGACTCAAGCCGGGCCAATCGGAGCCAGTCCTGGGCCTTTGCTGAAACATATGGTTAGGAGGTGTTCCCTTGCCAGTGCTGGTTGCTCAGCCGGGGAGGACGGAGACATGGAGCTGAGGGGGCCTCCCATGGTGACTAGGTAGCCCCCGTGAGAATGAGGCCGGCACAGGGAGGCCCAGCAGAGAGTCAGAAGCTACCCGCTGAGAGCGCGGGATCCAGCTGTGCGAGGCCAATCCCCACCCCTGACCACTGAGTTCGCAGAGCCAGCAAATTCCTCCCTTGGCTCAGGCCTGTTGGCATGAGTTTTCTGTTCCTGCAGCCAAAACAGCCTCTAGCCTCCACTGTCCTGGAAGGCTGGCTGTCACAGCCCCCGGAATGTTTGCTTATGGTTAGTGTCTCCCCGGGGCTCTGAGCTCCCTGGGCAGCGCCTGCCGCCTCTCTGCCCCTCCACTGCCACCCACAGCCTGGTCAAGCGACCAGAGGGGACAGAAGCTCCCAGCTCCGGGTCCTTAATTGGGGAGGTTTTCTGCCAGTCCTAGGAGCCTCAGACTCTGTGATCTGAGCAATTAACCTTTCTGCAGAGGCCAAGGCCAATTATATCCCCCGGGGCCATCTGTGACATCCGCGAAGCCGAACGAGTGCCTCAGCCTGACTCCTTGTTTTTTATAGGACAAAAGTGGCATAATCAATCTCTTCTGTCCCCACCCCTGTTGCCTTGGTCCAGGCCCGTGTCCTTTCTTGTGCCCGGAAGCGTCTCCTACCTCCTCCCCACTTCCCGCTGGCCCCTCCGTTCTCCCCAGTCGTCCCCAGTGATCTCTGCTACCTCGTCGTCAGTGTGACCACTCCGCAGAGCTTCTGCACCCCTCAACGCCCTGTGTGGCAGGCTGCAGACGTGGCCCCAATTCTTTGCTCCCCCTTGTGTCTGTACTTTCTGCACTACCGTCTGCCTGGACTTGGGGCTCAGCCATGTGACGTGCTGTGGCCAGTGGGGTGTTAGTGGATGGGACACAAGCGAGGGGCCACGCCCAGGTACTTCTTTTATCATCACGAGGTCATGTCCGGGGGAGCCTGTTGGGGGATGGGGGACCCACAGAGCAGGGCTGAGTCCTAACCAACCCAGCCGAGGCCAGCCTCAGTCAGCAACATTCAGCCTGTGCCTGTACACCTAAGCGACCCAGCCAGGATCAGCAGGACACCTAGCCAACCTCCCCACAGGCTTGAGCTGCCCCTGCCCAGCCCCACATACCCGCGTGGGACGCGGTTCATAGGCAGCGTTCCTGTGGCAAGAGATAACGGACTCCTCTTCTAATCCCCCCACACACCTCACATCTTTGCCAGCGCTCTCCCGTCTGCCTGGCAGGCCCTTCCCATCCCCATTCCAGTGTCCCCAGCCAACTCCTATGCATCCTTCAATACCCAGCTCAAGTGTCTCATCCAGTGCAAGCCTACAGTAATGCCTCTTCCCACCCCACCCCAGGCTGGAGTCAGAGAGTGTGGGTCAAGTCCTGGCACCATCGCCATAGCTCTGGGGGCTTCAGGCCCACCACCTCACCACACCAAACATCAGCCTCCTGGCCTGAAAACCGGGATGATGGCAGCAGCCCCAGCTTCACAGATAACCCGTGGGATGGGCTGAGCGCAGTGTCTGGGGCGTGGTAAGTGCACCATACATCGAACTGTTATTCCTGTTGCTGCGATGTCATTATCTGCCTCCCTTATGAGACTGGGGGCCTAGAAGTCAGGACCCACACCCCATTCACCACTACCTGCCTGCAGTCCTGTCCAGAAAGGGCGAGTCTAATGGAATGATGGAGAAGGTCACGCAGCACCACCGTGACCCCGCCCTGCCCCCTGCTCTGGACAAGCCAGTGCTGGTGAGTGTCTAAAGAGGGCATGGGCAATCCCATTTCATTGCTAGGAAAACCAGGGTTCGGAGAAGCAATGCAACTTGTCCATGATCACAGAGCAATTAAGTGACGTACCCCCTTACTGGTCCCTCCTGGTCTGATCTGCATTTGGGACAAAGATAAATGCCGTGACATCCAAGAAAATGATTTCTCTTCAAGAGAAATAATAACAGCAACAGTAATACAGCTAGTAGTCCAAAGCTATTGTTAATGTTAATATAAATATAATTATTATTATTATTTACTATTTTACTGGTGCTGTTCTAATCAATCTATTTCAACAGATTCAATCTTTACAATGTACTATATTATCCCCATTTTATAGTCAGAGAAACTGAGGTACAGAAGGTTCATGGATTGCTCAAGGTCACACAGCTGCTAAATATCAGAGCTGAGATCAGAACAGGCTCCCTAGGGCTGCAGAGCCTTCTAGAGCCTGAGGCGGAAGGGCTCTTGCGGAGGACAGGACCCGAGAGGTTGAGACCGCATCCCAGCATCACTTCAGCCTGGGACTAGTACCCTGTTCTGGGCCCCGCCTGGCCACCCCAGCGCCGCCTCCAGGCTCAACCCCACCCCTGCCTGAGCCCCATCAGCCTGAAAGCTGGCATTACAAGAACTTCGTACTTAATGATCCCCAGTCTTCCCAGGAGAGATGCCCGGACACATACAGTACAGGTCCACGCACCTTGTCCACCTGCTCTCCCCAGTGGGAGCCTGCCTCTGTCTCCCCGAACTCTCCAGTTCCCTGCCTGGAGCCCCAGGCAAGGGCTGGGGCCCCGACACTCTGTGTACATCCAGCCACCTCCCCCCTGCAGCTGCCAGACCCAGACACCCCCATCAGCCTGATGGGACTCTCGGAGTTTCCTGGCAGCCCGAATCAAGAGTGCCGTTTGCGTAGCCAGCACTGTCTGGCCCCTCTCCTGTCTAGCCCCGTCTCCTCTTACTCCCTCCTCTATCCTCTTTACTCCAGCCATACGGGTCTCTGCCACTTGGCTCTTCTGTGAACATACTGGGCAGGCTCCTGCCTCCGAGCCTTTGCAACTGCTGATCCTGCTGCCTAGAACATTCTTCCACGAGATACCCTCATGGCTTGTTCCTCCACCGCCTTCAGATCCTTGCTCAAACGTCACCTTGTCAGTGAGGTCTGTTCTGGTCACTCCGTCTGACATGCAAACCCCCACCTATAGCCCCTTCCCCCTTCACTCTTCCCCACACTCTACCACCACCTAATAACAATTGGTAATTGACCACTCATTTTTTGGGCTGTTTGTTTCACTCTTCAAGAGTGTAAGCTCTGTGAAGACAGTGCTTTCTATTCCTTTTATGCACCACTGTCCCCTAGCATCTTGACCCCTGCCGAGAACACGGGAGGCATTTGATATTTGTCAAATAAAGAAATGATTAGCTTGTCATCTTTGATTTCAAGCTATAAGGCCACCTACTAACTGCTGTGTGTTGGGGGCGTGTTAGGCTGGGGCTTGGTCAGTTCCCACAAATCCTAGGAGGGTCTGACAGCCACCATCCTTGCACCCCAGCTCCCAGCATGCCCGCGATCCAGGTCCACTAAAGGTAAGACAACTGGCATTAAGCCTAAAGGCCTGGTTTTCACATCTTTCGACTTCACAAAGCTTTGGGAGGTAAGGTAGTATACTCAATAACAATATTAAGACGAAAAATAATTACGGTGTGGAGATAGAAAGTATTGGTGAACCACTGGTGAACCATGAGAGACTATGGACTCTGGGAAACAAACTGCGGGCTTCAGAGGGGAGGGCGGTGGGGGACTGGGATAGGCTGGTGATGGGTACTAAGGAGGGCACGTATTGCATGGTGCACTGGGTATTATACGCAAGTAATGAATCATGGAACTTCACATCAAAAACTAGGGATCTACTGTATGGTGACTAACATAATATAATAAAAAATATTATTAAAAAAAAAAAGAAAGTATTGGTGAGACCATGGAACAACGGGAATTCTCATCCCATGGTGGAGGGAGTATGGGTTGAAACAACCACCTTCGAGAACAATGACTTTACCTAGTACATCCGAAGATGTTCAGATCCTATGACCCAACAATCCTGATAGCATTTGTGCACGTCAAAAAAACTCTTGCACCATAATATGGATTCAAGAGTGTTCAGAACACAGTTTGAAATAGAAAAAAAAAAAACTGGAAACGAAATGACTACCAACAGTCTAACAGCTAAATAAATATGGTATATTCACACCATGGAATGGTATGTAGAAGTGCAAAGAAATGGATTACGTCTACACACATCAACGTGGACGAATCTTAACAACAAAACGTAAACAAGTTATAGAATCATACTTATACCATGATCCAATTAATCTGAAGTTCAAAAGTGAGCAAAACTATACAATGTATTGAGAGATACAAACTTGTGGTAAAACTAGTTGAAGGGAGGGTCTGGGGTCTGGGGTCTGGGTTTGGGGGACCCGGGGCTTCAAAGCTAATAGCAGTGTTGCTTAAATTGGGGATTAGGACATGGATGGTCACTGCATCTTTATTATTGGTACTTTGAACTTATTTTTATAAATATTCCTTTTTCTATATTCAAGTACTGGAATGTATCTGTTGTAAAATTTAATAAAGTCATTTTTTAAAGGAAAACAGTAATTAAGCTAGGCTAGAGCAGGGATTGGCAAACTAGGGCCCACGGGCCGAATCTGGCACACCTCTTATTTTTGTAAATAAAGTTTTATTGAAACGCAGCCACATCCATTTGCTTATGAATTGTCTATGGCTGCTTTCACGCAGAGTTGCGGAATTGCAACAGAAACCACATGGCCTACAAAGTCAATATTTACGATCATATATTTGCTCTCTAGCCCTTTTTATAAAAAGTTGGCCAAACCCTAGGCTAGAGCAGTGAACCCAATGCACGGACTGAACTTATTTATTTTAAAAAACAAAAACAAAAAAAAATTTTACCAATTTTTAAAATGTCAAAGTAATAATGCTCATTGTGAAGAAGTCAAAAAATACAGAAACATGAGAAAATAACAATTTTCCATATAAAGTCATCACCCAGCAATAAGCGCTGGTAAAATTTAGGGATATTTCCCTCTGTTTTGTTTTTTATTTTCCACGCATCTCTACCTTTCTCCCCCTCCGTAATCAGGAGCACACTGATTATGTGATTCTGTACCCTGCTGCGTTCACTTAGCACCATCTCAGGAGCATTTTTCTGTGTGGCTTAATTACATTCAATTTTTGCTATTATAAGTAATGATGTGATTAGTATCCTTGTACACACATTTTTGTTGACAATATGAAATATTATATAGTCATCCAAAATGAATTCTTCAAGGAATTTTAATGACATCGAGACCGTCACAGCTGCATTATTTATACCAGCAAAAAAGACTGGAAACAATATAAATTGCTTGGCACTAGGAGAACCGTTATGTGAACTTGATACATCATTGGACGCGATATTCTGTAGTTCTGAAGGGTGATGGTCACGAAAAATGGGAAAATGGCCATCTTTCTGGGTCTCTGTTTCCTTATCTGATGTTTTTTTAAAGCATCTGACACAGATGAGCCTGGCTGTGGGTCACACCTCTGTGTCAGAGCTATTATTATTTAAAATAATAATATATACATGGGAGGGGGGAGGGGACAACCAGGCTGATTGGACAGTTCTGCATCCTACCAGCTGCTCAATGTTTTGAAGATTGCCCCTGGCTACACTCACACCTAAGGAAAAAACAAAAAACAAAAAACAAGTGTCTGGAAGGAGTCCAGCAAAGTGGCAGGTGGCACTCTTCCAGCTCAACGCTGCAGCCCTGTGATTACTGCTCCCGTGTCATTTGTGTGGTAATCAAAGGGCTGTGATCTCAAATAGGCTTCGAAGAGAACCTACCTGCAACCAAGCAAGGAGCAAATGGCTCCTGATTGCACACAGAACTAAGCCGCAACTACATAGGTATTGATTGGAGCTAAGGCCAAGCTTGAGTGATGGGGCAACCATCGGCGGGGACAGAGAAGCATTTCTTTCCCAGTGGAGGTGTGTGTGCGTGCGCACCCATGCATGCACACTTGTGCACACGCACAGACACGCACACAACTGGTTTCAAAAACAGGAAGTAGGGAGAGAGGGGCAGGGTGGGGTCTGAGCACGTGGCACGCTGCCAAGGAAGCCTGGTGATTTAGGGGGCGTTTGCCAGCCTTCTATTTCAGATATGAAAGAAATATTTGAAAGCAAAGAAATCCATGAACAGCAGAAGGCCTTGTGAGGCCATAAATAAAGATTGGGCATCTAGGACAGGGCAGTGAGCAAACAAATGACAGTGGAGAGTCACCCTGGCTTCCCGGGCTCATGGGCCCAAGCAGTCCTCATTTATTCCACAAACGTTGATTGAGCACCATGCCGGCTGCTGTTTGGGGTGCCGGGGACATTGCTGTGAGTGCAACAACGAGTCTGCTCCCTTGGGGAGACTGAAAATTAACGAGCTAAGAAGTAAATGAGATCTTTTCAGATACGATGGGCATAGCAGAGTGGCTGAGGGAACAGAATGGACAAAGGCACAGAGGAGGGCTGGGAGCAGACTTTGTTGAAAGCAGTTTAAAAGTCCAATTAACCTAGAGCACAGAGGCCTTTATCCGAGGCCAGAAAAAACAAGTGGAGCCAGAATTCTGGGGTGCCAGGTAAGAATCTGAACATTCCTCCCAAGGCAGTGAAGAACTCTTTCCATTTGAAGAAATGAGTATTAAGCCATCTGTTTGTTGCATATTGAATATAAAATTTATACCAGTCATCTTTTAGTTGTGAGGGCCAGAAAATACAACCCACATAGGCTTAAACAGAAGAATAATTTTATCAGCTGAAAGGTATAAAGGTCCAGCTGCAGGTGCGGTTGCACTCTGGGCTTGGTCCTCTATCTCTTGGCTCTACCTTCCACTCTGTAGCTTAGGTCTCTGCCTCCTTGCAGCAGCAAGAAAGCTGCTGGCAGCCCCAGGCCAGTGGCACGCTGGCAAGCTGGTTCTCGGGGGTTGGGGGGGAAGCCCCTGGGCACAGGGCACAATCTCCTTCCAGGAGTTGCAGCAAACATTTCGCTATCTCCCATAACCTCTGTACAGTCACGGATCCATCATTCTCCCCGTTGCCATGGCTAGAGGACTATCGTGGTGAAGGCCTGGGTCTCATGCTCTGTCCTCAGCCCCAAAGCACATGGCTTGAGGATAGGAAGGGATTGGTGCCCAAGAAAAAAACCTGGATATGGTCACCAGAGGAAGGGAGGCTGGGTGGGAGGCAAACATGACAGACTATTAGGACTGATGAGAAAATGGCCATAAAAACTCTTTGTAAAGTGGGAAGCCCTGCATGAGTTCCCTAACTTGCCGGACGCTTTTATTCCTGGCTGGTGCTCCAAGAGGATACATCTGACATAAAGACTCATAAAATGCTATGTCTCCCAGGAGCGTGCAGTTTTGAGATGAATGAGTCACCACTTCCTTTTCTTTACCCATGGCAGACATTGCTAATCGATCATGGCACTCTCCCACAGATCCTGGGCAATGCTCACAATCCTTCTCCTCACAGCTGTCCAGGTAAGCACTGCCCAGTGAACAGAGAAGGCATGAAAGATGAAATCTCTTTGTTATCCTTGAACTAGTCCGATTCCATCAGGAACCAGAATGGAAACAGGCCCAGAGAAGGGAGGGGTGCGACTGGCCCATTTCACTGGGCAAGTTATCAGCAAAGTTTGAAGAGGCCTCCGGTCTTCCAACTTTTAATCAAACCTGGTAATATCCAAGATGCCTCATATGGAGGGAAGAGTCAGAAGCAAAGACAATTCGAGGGTGTGGGGTTGCCCAAAGTGGTGATGGCTTCCCACTGCCGCTTGAATAAACAGCAAATTCCCTCCTGTGGTCTACAGGGCTTTCCATAATCTGGCCACCTCCTTTTTGTCTGACTTCATCTCCTACCACTCTCCCCTCACCCTCCACGCCATACTATCTTTCTTCCTCAAAACATGCCAAGTTCAGTCCCCACCCAGGGCCTTTGCAGGATCTCCCCCAGGGACCACGAAGATATTCATCAGCAGCTCCAGGCTAACAGCCCTCCAGCTTAGCCTGCAAGCGCAGCAGGAGAGCCCCACTTTCTCAGTATGTACAGGAAAACCCCAGAGCTGAGTCTCATGAGCCTGCTAGAACCCAGTGTCCGCCATGGTAGCCAAAAAGATGGAAAGTTCTGAGCGGCCAGGCCCAGACCCCGTGCCCAGCCCTGGAGCGTAGGGTCAGCCCCTTCCTGACCACACAGACTGAGAGTGATGGAGAATTGACAGCACAGTGGCAAAGGCAGAGGGGAGCAGGCTCCATTCCACCCTGATAATGTAGAGTCCACATCACTTGGTTTTCACCCCGAAGTAGGAAAACCAGAGACAAGATGTTTAGATGCTTATTTTTCCCCAGCACCAAGAACAAAGGGTACAGAGGGGGATTTATCCTGTTTCTCCCAATGAAGGTCCTTCTGACCCCACACCAAATGGAATTTCAGAGGAAGCTGAACTGTGGAAATATTGAGGAATCTTGCCTGGCGGGAAGAAACTTCCTATGACATGGTCATAATGTCCTCCTTCGAGGCACACTTGAGACCCTACAGTGTCACTGTACTTCAAGAGGACAAAAGAAAAAAAATCTCTCATTGTCTTATTTTAAGCTACCCTTGAGCCCTGAAGACCAGCACTCATATCCAGGCTCCTATAATATTCAGGCTTAGTGGTGCCACGATCAATTAGCAATGTCTGCCGTGGGCGGAGGAGTGGGGAATGGCGGGGGCTGGCAGTATGCACGCTGTGTATTTGCTGACCCTAGTCTATGGACTTTCTTGGACTCTAGCACGGCTGCCTAAGGCCAAAAAGATCCCCACCTGGACCTGAGCTGTCAGCTCACCAGGCTGACTTAATTAAAGTGAGCAGAATTACTAAGTCATTATTTAACAAATGTAAAGAGGTTTCAGGAGTTGTTGGAAGCAGGCACTACCTCCGGGGGAACTGCTGTGCTTTCTGTCCTCCGCCCTGGTTGCACGGCCCTCTTGTCTTTTATCATCTCTCCTGCTGTAAGTGTTTTCCCCGTTTGCTATCTGATCTTGCAAAATGGGAATGAGACATGTTTTGCTCAGGCAAATGCAGAGCAGCCCAAGGAGCGTGGGCCGGCTACTGGGTACAGCCACCATGCAGGGAAGCTGCTGTTCATCACCGCACGCTGCTGTCACCCTCCCAGCAGCCTGCAGGAGCCCTGTGATGGGCTGAAAGGCCCTCAGGGAACCTGTAATTAAATCCCAGAAGATTGCCAATTCTCCTGCTGGTGAGGGGAGAAAAGAGCAAGACACAGCAGGCGTGTCCAGACAGGGCTGAGGAGAGACAACCAGCCAGGGACAGAGGCAGCTTGGGCTGCAGTGGCCAAGCGCAGACAACATGGGGAGCTGGGGATATGTTCAGTCACAGGGAAGGAAGGGCCAGATGGAAACAGGTGATTTCTGGCCAAGCCCAGGCTGAGAAGGACAAGAAGGACTCTTACATTTTGTCAAATGGAAAGAAATCAGCCCAGATCCCTATCCATTCAAATATCTATGACCCATCAATCCACCTGATAAACAAATATTTGCTGTTTCTAGAGCCACTATTCAAAGCATAAATCCAATTGTATCACTCCCTTGCTGTCGACTCAGGCCTGACGTTCAGCAAATATGCACCCATACAGGCATTCTGATGGTTCAAATATTGAAATACTGTCATATCAGTTTGTATGGATAAACAGTTGCTATCTTGAAGACCACCTCTCCCCACCCAGGTGCCCCCCACCACACACACACACTGCTCCTGCCCCTCTCTCCAAGACCTTAGATTCCCCTTCCAAGACTCGCTCCAGCACCATGGCCAGCACCTGTTCCTCCGGTTGGTGTCTGTTGTTAAAAAGATTGTGAATATCACTCAGCACTATTTAAAGTCCCATAGCCTCTCATCTGGCATATTCTTTTTAACTCTTGCCCCTACTAACTTTTCCAACCTCATCTCCTACAACACAACCACCATGAACCCCAACTACATGAATTCCCCACCATTCCCCCAAACAAGACACATTGTTTGGCACATTCTCCCTGCCTGGGACTCCTTTTCCCACATCTTTCCTCCAAAACTCCTACTCACCCTTCAAAGGCTTTCCCAACTGTGCCCCAGTTCATAGAAATGCAGTAGGAAGTCCAGCTGGGGTACTGGCTTGATAGCTTCGATACCTCCCTCTGCATATCCAGATCTCTGTCTTGGTTTCTTTCCCAAGTTCTGGTTTTTGGTGATGTGTCTTACACTGCAGTGCCCTCCTACGATGAGGACTCTGCCTTGATCGTACATGTCACCCACCTTTTTTGGCAGCAGTGAGAGACAGGGAGGGAGACCGAGGCAGCAAGATGCCACAATTCCTGATAAGCCAAGCCAGCCCCCCAAAGACCACCAGAAGAGCACCTGCTGCCTTCCCCCAGTCCATTGTGTCCTCTAAGCAGCTGTGCCGATGAGCAGAACATAATAAACAAATTCATCAACATTTCATTTATTTACCCTTGCCGTGACCATGCCCACATGCATCTCCTTTATCCATCACCCATCCCTCCTGCCCTGAAAATGACTTATTTCTCTCTCCTCTGTGCTAGTCTAGTTCTTCCATCTCTCTAGTGGCCACAAGAATGTCAAAACCGCAGTTTCCCCCTCTTTATCATGCCTGTGTCTCCAAGTATCTTACTGCACAAGATATTTGTCTGATACCATTGAACCAATATATTCTATTTCTCAAGAAAAACATAACTACAAAATATTTTCCAATATGCATGGCCATATAATTATGCTTTTTCCTTCACATACCTGTAACCAAATACATCTTATATACTTAAGTAACCTAAAGTTTCCCTACTTGATTACAATAGATTGGCCCCTGATCAATATTATCAATCACCTCTAGGGGAAGATGTGATTCTCTGATGCAGATGCTGACCTGGATTTTCAGTCCCTGTGACTCCCTCCCCATCTCTTTTCCCTTTGTTCATTCCGCATTTTGCTTTCTCTCATGATCCAAGCCTTCAGCACTGCCTGCTGGACAGTTCCCCAGTACCATTTGCCCCAGGATTCCAGTGCAACAATGGATAGCACTCAATCCTACATACCAGCGTTCCCCCCAGTCATACACAGGTAAAGGTACCCCATGCTGACGTTCATTAACCTCATGCCCCCTCATCCTCCACTACTGCTTTAACATGTCATTTAAACATACCGCTTGCATGTATAGATTTGACAAACTGAACCAGTTTTTACCGGCTGGGTAAAGCCTGCTGTAGGGATATGGACTGGACATGATTGTAAAGCTTTACTCTGCTGCCCCTGGCCAGCATCCAGCCTCTGTGTGGCACGCAGCACACCACAGCCATCTGGGCAACACTCACTGAGCTACTGCCTCTGTCCCAGTGCTCTCTAGAGGCTCCATACCCCCTCCCAAGATGAGGACTACCTCCCACTCCCACATCCCCGACACACTCTGTCAATCCCATGCCCTATGACAAACGGGGAGACTTCGCCAGGGATCCACAATACACAGTGTGCCAAAAAGAGCAAAACCAGATAGTATTGTGGGAATCATTTTTATGGACACTCAGAGGCAGTGTACCATGGCGATTAAGAGCACAAACTCTGGAGCCTGGCTGCTTGTGTTCCAATCTTGTCTCCCCACATGCTAGATCTGTGACCTTGCACGAGTTCACAGAGGGCCAGCCTCTCTGGGCCTCACTCTCCTCAAAGAAAAATGGGAATAACAATAGAATCTTCCTCAGAGGGCTTGTGAGGATTAACTCAATTTAATATGTATGAAGTGCTTAATATTTAATACTTATAAATGTAATATTTATGCTTACAAAGTGCTTAAATCTGTAAGAGCAAAATTACATATATGCAAATATACATAATGCATATATAAATATACATTATATATATAAGTATATGACTATATATCATTGTATACAGTATTATGTATTTAGTATATACTACATATACTTACTGAACTATGAGGTAAATATTACATATCATTATAGCATACTACATACTACATACAGTAAATTCAGCATAATGTATATGTATATATACATACGTATGTGTGTATGTACCCACATTACTGAAGGTAACAAGAAGTAGAGGGAGAAATCAACGAGTTTACTACCCTAACACAGCCATCGTCATTTTTAAAAATTATTTTCTTCTGATCTTTTTTCCTTTGCATACATTTCTATACTGGACCAACAGTTTTGTGTCTTGAGTTTTTTGCATAGATAATGGCATAATGTTGTTTCGTGTGGCTGCACAACCTTAGAATTTCTTTCTTAATGGCTGTATAATGTCCTAGTGAGCAGCAGACCTGAATGGACTTAGCTATTGTCCTTGTATCTGCCTGGGTTGCTTTAGGCTGCAAGTAACAAGATATCCTGATTCAACTACCTTAAACAATAAGGGATTTTCTTATCTCACACAAAAGAAACCTTGGAAGGAAAGCAGCTCTGGGATTGATTAATTTAGCTGCTCAACAGTATCATCACAAAGTCCTTCCCATATGTGTGCTCCACCATCCCGACAATGACGGATGATGGGTTGTCCTCATTCTGACCCTTACGGTCATAATATGCTGTCGGCAATCCAGACTGAAGTAGAAGACACTCTTCTATCTCTTCTAAGAGCGAGAAAAGTTTTCCACAGTCTCCCAGCAAAACTGGGTCACACACCTACTTCTAAGCCAATCACTGTCAAGGGGACAGGATAACCTTGTTGATTTAGACCAATCTAGATTCACTCCTGGGCTGGGGGTGCAGGATGCATAGCAGGGGAGAGGTGGACGAAAGGAGACCAGTTAGGAGCAGGCCCCCTTTGCCCAAGGGTAATCCCACAGGCTCACCCATGGCTGCATTCGTGGGAAGGAAGTGAGAGAATCCCCCCATCTGGGGAGACAGAATCCACAAGACCAGCGGTGCCTTCCTGTCAGGGCCAAGGGGCAGGGGTTGACAAGATGAATGATGGCATCATTAACCAAGCCAGCAAAGAAGCAAAGACAAAGGATCAACCAAGAACAGGTTCCCACCTGCGGCACGTAGAGAGTCCTTGAACGGTGACAGCAGAGGGCGGCCCAGGAGGTCCAAACCATAATGTGTTTATGCCACCATCAGAGGGGAAGGAAAAAAATGAGCTGCATAAAATGTGTGCGCTGTTAAAGCCCGAGAAGCATGCTCCATGAAAGTTTTTGTACATTAGTTGAAGTGGGGCTTCTAATTGGATTTCAACAAAACAGGCTTGAAAATATGAAACAGAGAAAAGGAATGACACAGCCTTCCCACTGTTCTTGTCCCATCTTCTCCTAGGAGAGGCACCAGACGTTAGACTGTAAGCGTGGGAAGCCATCGCAGAAGTGCTCCACACCCACCTGACTGCGAGCCAGTCTGTACTCAGTCCTGGCTCCATAAAATGAGGGGCTGTGGGGAGAGGGGTTATCCACTTACTTGTCCCTTCACATATGCATTCACCTATCACATCTATTAAGGACTGCTATGTGCCAGGCACTGGGCTAGAAATGGAGCCCTGATCCAAATGGTTCCGCTCCCTGCCTTTGCAGGGCTCCCGGTCAGCCCAGCAGGGGATGCAGACAAGAGCCATCCGGCTGATAAAATGCTTTGACAAGGAATCCCAGCGGAGAAGCAAGGAGCTGGAAGATGTGACATCTGGGGCAAGGACTGAAGAGGAAGAGAGAGCTGCCTAAGGAGAAGTGGGCTGAAAGGCTGCCATCAATCAAGTGCTTACTGGGACGTAGGCAGTTCACAATCTCCCACCTAATGATCACAGCACCCCTAGGAGGTGGCTAGGACTACTACCCTTGCTTTTCAGATGAGGAGACTAAGGCTCAGAAGAGTTAAGAGAACATGGTCAGAGACTGAGGCCAAACCCACGCACTTGACCTCTATGCTGAGCTACTCCCTCACCCAACCCTTGGTCTTTGCTCACTCACGGGACTGCGTTGCCTCCTGCTGGGTCTCCTGTACCCAAAAGGATCCTCTTCCAATCAACCCTCCACATAACAATCAGAGGAGTCTTTTGAAAATGCAAACCTGATCTTGTCACCTCCCACCAGAATCCTTCAGTGGCTCTCCCTACTGCTCAGATGGAGGAAAGATTTCAAAGTCTTGTGCAGGCTGTCCCCTCCATGTCTCCACACTCATCCTCTCTGTGCTCCAGCCATACTGGCTTTTTCTCAGACCCCCTCCTCAATGCCATCCTCCTTCGAACCACAGGGCCTTTGCACGTGCTGTTCCCTAACTGGGACACTCATTTTCACCTTTGCCCCCACCAAGACCTATCTTAGTAGGTTCACACCTGTTCCTCAGTTCTCACCTCCTCCAGGACACCCTCCCTGACTTCCCAGTCTAGGCAAGTCTTCTTTGTTGTACACAGCTGTCAATCATCCTTTCACTTGGCCAGTGATTCTCAACCCTGGCCACATACTGGAATCACTTAGGGAGAGTGTAAGAACACGGACGCCCAAATGCCAGCCTAGGTCCAGAATCTCTAAGTGGGAGGGTGAGGCACCCATATTTCTTAGCTCTCCCCCAGGCGATTCCAGCGTGCAGCCACGGTGGAGAATCCATGCTTTATCACAACTCCCCCCTCTGCATAAATGACCCCTAGCTTCGTTTTATTCATGTGTGTCTCTTCCACTAGATTACAAGCTCATGAGGGCAGAGCGTCTCCCCAAGAACCTCCCCCAGATCCTGAGAAAGCAGGTGCTCCATGAGTACTTATTCGGCAGGTGAGGATAACTGTCACAGGCCCATGGACTCGGCGACACTGCCGGTTTCATTCTCACAAAAGCCCTATTAGGTAGGAATTCCTATCAGCTACATTTAACAGATGGGGAAACTGAGGCTTAAGAGGTCAGGATCACAAAGAGAAGCGAGTCCCAGAGTGTGGACTACAGCCCCAGTCCACATGACTCCAGAACTTTCTCCCCACCCAACACTGCCCAAGTCCTCAAGACATGGCAGACAATAACATCCGTGAAGATACTTCCCCTGACCAGGCTCTCATTAGGGATCACCTGGTTCTCCCCAGTCACTTCGCCCCCAGGCCCAGTTCTAAGGAAAATAAAACCCTTGTGAGTAAAAAGAAGATGAAACAAAGACCAGGGTTCTGTGTGTCTCGGGTCCACCCCACCCGAGAGAGGCGTCTACCTGGATTCCGTTCAGCTGACCGTGAACTTCCTGCTGACACCGGGGTGGTGGCCTGGGCCAGTGGTGGCCGGTGGGGTCAGGGGTCCTCAGAGGAGTGGCTTGTGGCCCTGATGGCGGGAGTGGAATGAACCTCAGTGGCTTTGATGCCCGTCAGAAGCCACGGTCTGCTGAGAGCCATCCTGGTCCCCGTCCCAGGAGACCTGAGAGCCAGTTCAAACCCCAGTTTAATATAAGCCAGAGCCTGGCTCAGGGCTTTCGAGTCTGGCTATGGATTCCGGCCCCTCTTAGTCTTCCTCCCTGTGAACTAGGACACTGAAGGTTTTTCCTTATAATAGAATGGTAATACATGGAGTAAATTAAGGGGTGGGGACCCAAAAGCAATGGTTCTCAGCCCTGACTCCTGGAGGAGCATTTTTAAAATAATGGTGCAGGGGGGCACCTGGCTGGCTCAGTCGGCGGAGTATGAGACTCTTGATCTCCGAGTGGTGAGTTCAAGCCCCACGTTGGGCATGGAGCCTAACCATAAAATAAAAATAAAATAATAAAATAAAATAAAATAAAATAAAATAAAATAAAATAAAATAAAATAAAATGAGGGAGGGTCCTACCTCAGACTTCGTGCATCTGCATCTGTCGAGGTGGGACACAAGGTACATATATTCCTTTACGTTGCCCCAGGGTTTTTCTGATGTGCAGCCAGACTCAAGAGCCACCACATTAGAGGAGAAATGGTTCCTTGCAGGTATTGGCAGGCGGAAAACTTGGTGTGTGGGGTAGAATGACGCAGCCCATCCTCCCCTCTGGTAACAGCGGCCCGGTTCTCCTTAGAGCACCACCCTTCCCCCCACTCAGTCCTGTGGTTTGGAAGATCCCGCTCCTAGCCCGGGATGGTCACGTGAGGCAGGCCTGGCCAATCAGAGTTTTCCATCTCCCTAATGCCTGTGATTGGTTCAGAAAGGACAAGTAGCCTAAAGCATCCCAGGGAGAATCCACCTGAGGCTTTGGTGGTGTGCTGTTGAAGGGAAAAAAGCTCTCTTCCCTCCAGGATTGCTGTATATGGACCCTCCAGCAGTCATTTTGCCACCTTCCGGAAAGAATCAGCCCAAGAATAAAGCCGTAACAGATGAAAGCCAACAGTTGAACAGAAATCAATTCCAGAGATGTCGTTTGACTCCTGGGTCCATCCATGCTTGAAGGTGGATTTTCAGTGACTTGGACCCATACACTCTCTTTTTCCTTTCAGCCTGAGTTGTGTTTCTGTTGTGTGTGGTTTTTAAAAGTCTTGACTGTTGCAGTTGTGATTGGTACGTCTGCTCCAAGATGAACTTGGTGAGGTGACCCAGCACAGGAGAGAACGAGGAGTGAGTACGCAGGGACCCAGCTTTCTTCTCTCTTCCACCACCCTCTCCTTCTTTCCTGTTCTAATGGGTTTCCTACAGCCCAGATCATACCCCAGAAAAGACCCTTACCTCCTTTGGGTCTTTACTCAAATGCCACCTACCAGCCAGGGGAAGACTTCCTCCACTGCTTACCACTTCAACCACCCTGCCCCACCTTCTCATTAGCTCTTAACACCACCCAACGTACTCTACGTGCTATGTACTCATTTCTTTTCTCACTTCCCCCCACCCCTTGGACTACGAGCTCCAAGAAGGTAGAATTGTTCTCCTTTTATTCACTGCTGTATCCCAGGGCCCAACACACACCCAGCACATAACAAGATTCAGTCAGTGTTTGTTGACAGAGTGAATAGATTCAATGCTCACAAGCCCCCCAGTGAGGTAGGTCCTATTCTCATCCCCAAGGTGATATCATTATCCCTGAGAATTCAATGGGTAGGAGGCCCTGAGCACACAGTAGGTCCTCGACTGGTGTGGTTCAAAACTGTTTTTTTCTCAATTTCCATAACAATCTGAGAAAGAAGGGCTGGGGGTACCTCTCGGGCAACTCCCAGGTCACTCGTAATACAGCAAATAATCTGACATGTGCGTCTTCATTTGGGTTCTTCACAGGGCCAATCAAAGGACAGCAGGTGTCCCATTCTGAGCCGCTCCCGAAGGCTAAATAATTAATGCCGAATAAAGCAGATGAGCCTGGACCTCTTTCCAGCACCATGTCCTGCCTGTGCCCCTCAGGACTCAGCCACACGGATGCCTGGCTCTGACCTCAGCCCAGCCTGTCCAGAGGGGTGGTCCCCACCCTGCTGCCCCAGCCCACCCCCCTTCCCAGCCCACTGGCCTTTCTCCTGGTGGAAAGCACACAGTGCAGAGGACAAGAAGAAGCATTTTCCAGAAGCGGAAATCCAGGCCTGAGGAACACAGGAAGAAAGTAAGATGCACTACTAAGCAGAGAAATGCAAAGGCCATAAGACCTCACTTTATGCTTTCTACTCACCAGAGAGGCAAACTTCAGAAAGCTGGATAAGGCCTAGTGTTGGTCCGGCTGCGGGGGGATGGGATCCTCAAGCATGTGCTGGTGTTAATTTTGCAAATAAGTATATCCTACCCTACGGCCCCACGGTCCTGGGCCTACACCCCAAGGATATTCTCATACGGGGCCTCAGGAGGACAGGCAGTGGCATCGACGGCAGCAGGGAGCAGGAAACAAACTCAGTGCCCATCGCTGGGACCGCAGGAGGCACAGGGAGGAGACGCTCAACTTGAAGCGTCGGGCAGGGGCTGGATCCGGTTCGCGCACAGCCACATGGATGGATCTTAAACACGTGGTGCTTCATGGGAACGTAAGAAACTGACATCTACAACATGCCCGGCGATCGACCGTATTCCTGCCCAGCAAACCCTCATAGCCTGGACTCCTGGGGCGGAAGACACTTCCCCACCTTACTAACTTGGGGCCTGGCCATGTGACTTGCTTGGGCCACTGGAATATGGACAGACGTGACTGTGGAGATCCCCCAGCCCAGGCTTAGGTGCCATCACAGATTTCTCTCCCATCTCCCGCATTTCCACCATGGATGTGAGAATCTTCTCCAGGGAAATGCTGGCTCCAGGAAGACAGGAGATGCACGGGGCAGACCCGAACCCAAGCCACCATCTAGAGCCAAGCCCAGCCCGCAGCAGTAAGCCCACCCAACCCACAGACCCACAAGCAAGAAGAACAGTCCTTGTTTTTGAAAGCCACTGAGTTCTGGCATGATTTCTTAGATAGCCTTATTGCAGAAATAGCTGACTAATAGACGTAGTATTGATATAAGTTTAAAATATGCAAAAGCGACACGTGGGTGAGAACACGTACAAACATGAATGCATTCAGCAGAATTGCTGGATGCCAGTATGGAAGAGGGGGGATAAAGAGAAATTGATGGATCGATCACCTGCCCATATGCACAGACAACGGCTGATGACTGCCTTGAACTGAGAGTAAGGCCAGCTCACTCTCTTGCCCTGAGTTCCTGCCTCACCAAAAGCCAAGTCCATGGGGACAGAGACCTAAAATAGTCCTCAGGAGGTCCACAGTTGGTGCTCAATAAATCCTCGCTGAACCAATGACCTAAGGTCAAACATCCAAAGCCTTCCATGAACTCTCAGAGAGCAAAATGCCCTCCTGGAAGAAGGCTTCACATTATGTTGTCAGAATGCAAACCTCAAATGCCTGGGTCTCTGTCACCTTTACCCCCCAGGCTCAGAAACAGGTCCGAGGTCCCCGCACTCAAGCCCGGATCTGCTGGAGGCCAAGCCCCGACGCTGAGCCCAGCCCACCCCGCTCGCTCCGCTGGCATGGGCACAAGAGAATGAAGGGTGCGGAGCGAGCTAAATTAAATCCTTCTCACCAGCTCAGCCAGTTTATTTGTCAACTTGAGTCCTAAAGAGACGTTGATGAAAACTCCACGGGAAATAACAAGACAGCAGAGGGGAAAGCACACTGCAGCCCAGAAGGAGGCAGCCGGCCGCCGGGCCATGTGTCAGGGCCTCTCCTCTCATTACCCTCCCACTCCTGCTATTTTGATTCTACATAAACCCCCTGGGATGAAAGCCACTGAGGTGCAGGAAGGGAAGAGAAGATGCGCTTAAAAATGTGAGCTATGAATTTTGCTTCTGAAGAAACCAGGATGCAGAAGAGAACCAGAAGCAGAGGACACCCAGAGAAAATAGTGCTGGCACAGCAAGCCTTGGGTCGAACCCCGACTCCGTCCCTTCCCGGCTATGCAAGTGGGAGTAAGGGACTCGGCTACTTCTGAGCCTCGGTTTTCCCCTGTGTATAATGGGGGCAAAAACAGCCCCTATTCCACTGGGTCATTGGGAGAATTAAATGAGATGGTCTTAGGCACAGGGCCTGGCTCAGAGCAGACGCTCCACACCGTAGCTCAGATGTTTGCTGAGCACCCACTGGGCGAGTACTGAATGACGCAGGCCAGGCGGTGCCCTCATGGAACTCGATGTCTTGTGCGAAGAACACAGACAGCAAGGACACGCAGACAACAAGGTCATTCCAGGGATCTGTGGATCTGTGTAGAGCAGGGTGGCCGGGGAGGGGTCTATTTTAGCCAAGGTGGTAGGGGAAGGCTTTTCCAGGGACCTGGGGCTGAGAAAGACCCCATTATACAAAGTTTCGGTGGAAATAGGGCGCAGAAAGAGACCCCGCACACTCCCACTATCGAACTTCTCCCCGCTTTAGGAGGGACAGCTGGGATGGCTGCTGGGCATGGCCCTGCCTTTCCAGCCCTCTGAAGGCAGCCTGGGCCCCAGCTTCCCAGCTCCTCACACCCCAATGGGGGAAGGAAGGCTTCGGAGTCAGCACCGGGGCTCCCCTCGGGTTTTTATTCCCAACGCCAAATTAAGTCTATAAAACAGATACTGACTTCAGGCTCCTTCCACCCGGAGTCTGTGAAACACGGATGTTGTCAACATCTCGACCGAACACTTACTCAGCACCAGGCTCCCAGCCACACCCAGATGCAGACATGAAGGGGACATGCCTCACAGGCCCTCCATGAGCTCCCTCAGAGTTCCGGTGGCCACTGCTGCTCACTGATGCCTCCCCTCTGTCTGGAGACAGCTGTGAAGGACCACCGTCAGAGTTCAGAGCAGATTATCCCCTTGGTGGCCTCCCCAATAGAGACCAAGTGTCTTGACGTGACATCTGAGGCTTTTGCAGCCCAGCCCTGCTGACCCCTCCAGCCTGGCTCCTCACTCCTCCCCGCCCCTCAGTGTCCAGCCAGAGCCATTAGCTGCTGTGGATAGAATAGGTCCCAGACACCCAGTCTGGAATTTGCAGGCGCTGCTGTTCCTCCCACTTGGAATGCTTTCCCTACCTTGACCACTCAGCCTGTAAGATGTACCAAGATGTTACCATTCAGTGACTCCTGCCAGATAACCTGATCCTTACCCCAAGCAGGGTCATGTCCAGCTCTGGGACCCACAGGGCAACTGCACTAGCACCTCAGACCCCTCAAACTGAGGACCCAGGGAATCGACCCCACCCCTCAGGACCCCACCTGACCTTCACCCAGCCTGCCCAGGACACTAAAATTTTACATGCCCATTCCAGGGGCACCTGGGGGGCTCAGTCAGTTAAGTGTCTGCCTTGGGCTCTGGTCATGGTCCCCGGGTCCTGGGATCGAGTCCCCCATCGGGCTCCCTGCTCAGCGGGGAGTCTGCTTCTCCCTCTGCCTCTGCCGCTCCCCCTTGCTCATGCATGTGTTCACATGCGTGCGCTCTCTAGAATAAATAAAATCTTTTAAAAAATTAAATAAAAATTTTATATACCCATCCCAACAGCAACGCAAGCAAGGGAAGAGGCGGTGCTGATATTCACAGAACCCTTGCTGGGAGATGATCCCGATCACTTTACAAATAAGGGAACTGAGGCTCAGAACGAGTAAGGACACTAAGCTCGCAAATCAGAGCTGGGGTTTGAACTCAGATCTTGGGTTCCTCTGGCTCAAAGTCATCCTCTTTCTACTAAGCTAAACCAAGGTTTTCTCCTCATCCCACAGCCACAGGAGCCCTCCCAATCATGGCCCCCCTGACCACACCCCCTTCCTGGTGAACCTGACCATGGTGTCCCCCTCCCGTTCCCGTGTGTTCCCGCCCCCTGCCTGAGCCCATTGGACCTGAGTTGGTCCCGGCTCCAAATTGGACCAATCAGATTCTCTCTCCTCAAGTTTCTGGAAGTGGGACCCAAGGACTTAATTAGGGGCGGGAAGGCTGGTAGACTTCTGGGAGGTCTTCACGTAGGGGTCGCCACACGAAAAGAAAGAAGCAATTGTGCTGAGAAATAGGGACCATACCCTGGCCAGCGCCCTTCTTGCGCTCTAGAGTTCCGGGCTTCTAATACCTCTCACCTGGGTCCTCTCAAAGCCTCTTGCCAGTTTCGCTAGTCTGAGCAGGCTTTTGGCCCTTGCAGCCAATCTTTCTTCTCAGAAGAACCCACACCAGTCCCCAATCCCACATGGTGCCCAGGATTTAGGAAGTGCTCTCTGAGTCATGCCCCAATATGCCTCATTAGGAGAATGATCTAGAAGTAAATGATTGCCTAAATGATCGACAAGGGAGATGGTCTCCGGAAAGAGCAGAGGGGCACACAGGATGACCACTGACTCCCTGAGACTCCAAAATGCTAGGCTCCACAAAGGCTTCCAGAGGCAAGCAGGCCTCCATGTGCTGCTGGAGTCTTGGCAGGGATGGGGGCAGACACCCCAGTAGGAAAGGAGATCCTGTCCTGTCGGGCTGGGCAAGAGCCCGCTGCAAAATCTGCTGGCAAGAACCACAAAGGGCTCTGCGGTCCTGTTCAGAACAAGAATAACAAGGCAAGGATGAATGGGCTGCTCGGAGCCCAAGGTACGATGTCAAATCATGACAGCAAGTGAGCAGAACTCCCCAGATCCTGCTTTGTTCCTGACTTCTCTGGCAAGGAAGAGGCTCATTTCAAGTAAAAAGGGCAGAGTGAGCACTAGCAAGGTGGAACCCTGCTAGGACCCTCCATGGGGGACTGGCGGGCCCTTTGTTGATGTGCAGTGGGGAAGCTTGAGGAACCAGTGAGGAATCAAGTATCTGAAAGCAGGAATGGCATTCCAATTTCAAAAAGAGCAAGAAATCTCCAAACTAAAAGGGGGCAGACACCCAGCCAGATTGTCGAGTTAACTGGAGCGGGATAATATTTTGAGACATTAGCTGAGGTTTCCCACAGCCTTCCTGAACCCGTGTCCTTTGCTACCTGTATTCATTGCTGCAGGGGAGAGGTGGTACTGTGGAACGTGAGGCCAGCTCTCAGGCCACAAGAACAAGGCTATTGAGCTGCAAAAGTCTGGACTTTTAAGTTCAAAAGCCACAGTTTGTACTGTAAATGATATATTTAGAAGAAGAGAAGTCTGGGCTACCTCCCCTCTCTACATCCTATGCTTAATAAAGCTCCCCTGGCCTGGGGACAGAGGAAAGGAAGTCAGAGGGTATGACAGACACTTTCATGTGTCACCAAGGCCCATTTCTTCTTCCTGATGAGCGCACAGTTAAACCACATTTCCCTATATCCATGGTAGTTGAGTGCAGCTGTAAGACTGAGTTCTGGCCAAAGGAAAGTGGGTGGGGATGAAGGGAGCTGCTTCTAAGCCTGGCCCTTAGGGACCTCCCACACCTTCCTCTACTCTCGTCCCCAATCGTTGGCTGAATGGAGACCACTCCCAAGTCCTGCAAAAGAAGGAGCCCAGATCTCTGGATGAGCCTGCAGAAGGGGGCCTGTTGCCAGAACACCCACACTGGACTCCACATGAGCAGAAAATCAACTTTTACCATGGAAAGCCACTGAGAGTTGGGGGTTTCTGTGTTACAGCAGCTAGGCTTACTATACAAGGGAAAGCACAGAAAGTAAAGATGCTGGAGTGGATCACTAAAGTAGGCCCCTGGGCCCTCCCCCAACACGCGCACACACACACACACACACTCATCATCATCATCATCATCGTCATCATCATCATTATCATCATCATCCTGTAAGGGAGTGAATAACGGACTTTAGGAAATCTTAAAGCAGAAAGAACCATCCAAACTCCCAAGGAGAGACAAGGACAGTAACAAGACTCGAGTTATCCTGCACCCACCACAGTGCAGGAGCAAATGAATAGGAAAGGTTTCTAGACAAATGGGTCTGGAACAGCCTTGGAGTGTTTTTCATGAGGCCAAACGTGGTGTGGGTGCAGCTGGAGAATCAGCAGAGCTACTGAAGTGTTGAGGTCAAGAAGGACCCAGTAGGACCCGCACAGAACAACATACATATCCCCAGTGTCTGACACATGGAGGAGATCAACAAGTGTTTACTGGATGGATGGATGGATGGATGGATGGATGGATGGATGATGAATGGATAGGTACACAGATGAATTGATAGATGATGGATAAATGGATGGATAGATGATGGATAAATGGATGGATGGATGATGGATAAATGGATGGATGGATGGATGGATGGATGGATGGATGGATGGATGGATGGATAGATGGATGGATGGATAGGTACACAGATGAATTGGTGGGTGGGTGGATGAATGGATGGACATATGTATGGACAGATAGGTGGATGGATGGGTGGATAGTTAGATGGTTGGGTGGGTGATGGGCAGATGGATGAAGGTATATACGTAGGTGGATGGATGGATGGATGAAGAAGTTCTGGTTGCGCTCATGCTCTTAGAAGGAAACATAGGGGAAAACTTCATGACGCTGGATTTGGCAATGATCCCTTAGCTATGACACCAAAAGCACAGACAACAAAAGAAAAAAACAAATAAATTGATTTCCTCAAAATTAAAAGCTTTCGGACACCATCAACAGAGTGCAAAGGCAACCCGTGAAATGGGAGAAAATATTTATATATTACAGATCTGATAAAGAATGATATCCAGAAAATATAAGGAACTCCAACAACTCAACAACAGAAAAACAAACAACTCAATTCAAGAATGGGCAAAGGACTTGAATAGACATTGCTCCAAAGCAGATACATGAATGGCCAAAAAGCACATGAAAAGACGCTCCAAATCACCAGACCTTAGGGACATGCCAATCAAAACCTCAGTGAGACACCCTCTCACACACATGAGGACGGCTATTATCAAAACAGAAAACAACAAATCTCGGTGAAGATAGAGAGAAATTGGAGCCCTCGAGCACCACAAATGTGAAATGCTATGGACAGTATGTGGGTCTACGAACAATTAAATACCCGGCCATCATGTGACCCAGCAAGTCCCCTTCTGGGTATCCACCCAGCAGAACTGAGAGCAGGGGGCTTGAACTGATGTTTGCACACCCGTGTTCACAGCAGCATTATTCACAATAGCCAGAAGGCAGAAGCACAAATGTCCCTCCACAAATGGGTAAACAAAATGTGGTGTCTACAGACCAGACCAGACCAAGACATTTTGTTTCTGACACCCTGCTACAACCCGAATGAACCTCGAAGACATCGCGCCAAGTGAGATAAGACAGACACAAGAGAACGAATGTCACATGATCCCACTTAGGGGAGGTACCCGGAGTAGCCAGATTCTTAAAGACAGAAATCAGGATGGTGGTGGCCAGGGGCCAGGGGGACGAGGGAGTGTGAGTTAGTGTTTAAGGGACGCAGAGTTTCAGTTAGGGAAGATGAGAAAGCTCCCCGGAGGTGGATGGTGGTGATGGACACACAGCAATGTGAACATAATTGCGCCACTGAACCCTACGCTTACAAAAATGGTTAAAATGGTTCAAATGTTAAATTTCAGGTCACGCATGTTTTACCACAATAAAAAAAAAAAAGAACGTCTGTTCACCAAAAGACATCTGTGAAAAGACAAGCCCGAGTGAGAAAAGGAATTCGAAATACCTGTAAGCAACTGAAGATTAAAATGTGTAAGAAAAAAAGGTTAAAATGTCTATAAATCAATAAGAAAAAGACAATCTAATAGAAACACAAGCAGGAGATGCAAACAGGCACTGCGAGAGAAAATCCGCACAGCCACAAGCGTGAGAAGATACTCAACCCCGTCAGTAATCAGAGAAGTGCAAAGTGAAACGCACAGGGAGTTAACCGCTTCTCATCCAACAGGTTGGAAATATGTTAATATCCAATAAAGCTAAGTATTGTCAAGGATAGAGTGATGGGGATCCTCATACTCCATTAGTGGGCACGTAAACTGGTACCCCGACTTTGGAAATTGGGATGGCTTTGCTTAGTAAATCTGCAGATACTCAAAGTTCACGGAGCAATCCCACGTCAAGGTCAACACCGGAGTAGTGATTCTCACATGCGGTGGCTGGTCAGAGGGCTTGTCACACAGAGCTTGCTGGCCCCAGACCCAGAGTTTCTTGTTCAGGAGTTCTGTGGTGGGGCCCGAGGATTAATATTTCTAATAAGCTCCTAGGCGCTGATGCTGTCCGTCTGGGGCCCACGCTTGAAGAACTAACAGCAGTATTCATAAGCAAAACAGAAAGTGACCCACATACCCATTAAGAGTAGAATGAACGCACAGAAGAACGTAGAGTCATAGAATGGAATATTACATAGCAATGAAAATGCACAGACTACAGCTATGATCGCTATGGACCGAATGTCTGTGTCTCCTCAAATTCATCTGTTGGTGTTCTAACTCCAGGTGTGATGGTATCTGGAGGTTGTGCATTTGGGAGGTGAACAGGTCATGAGGGCAGAGCCCTCGTGAATGGCATTAATGGCCTTGTAATTCCCCAGCGAGCTTCTTGGCTCCTTGCACCATGTGAGAAGACAGCTATCTGTGATTCAGACGCCATATGGGCTCTCTCACAACCGTTTAATTCTGCCATTGTAGCACAAAAGCTACGCCTACACAAGAGAATGGGCGTGGCTGTGTTTCAATAAAACTTTATTTACAACAACAGGCGGTGGGCCGTGCTTTGCCAACCCCTGCCTATCAGTGGTTATTCTCCTCTGGGATCGGGAGTTGTCAGTGCTCAAGAAGGGACATGTGGGGTGGCCAGCAGTGATCTCTTTCTCGACCCCAGTGGTAATAAAGTTTTTGCTTTACAATAGACTGTTAAGCTATATATTTGCATTTTATGTATTTTTTAATGTTACTGTATTTCTCAATTTTAAAAAGCTTCAATAAATAAATAAAAGAGAAACAAAATGGAGTATCTCCATACAACGAAATATTATTTGGCAATAAGGAGAAGCGATATACTACACACGCCATGATGTGAATGAACCTTGAAAACATGGTGCTCAGTGAGAGAAGCCAGACCCCAAAGTCCGCCTACTATGTGATTCCACTCATATGTGTCCAGAATTGGCAACTCTACAGGGACAGAAAGCAGATCGCTGGTTGTCGAGGTCTGTGGGGTCCGGAGGGTTGAGGGCTGAAGGTTAAGGGAACAGGTTTCAGGGTGATAGAAATGTTCTTAAAATTGATAGTGGCCATGGCTGCACAAGCCTGAACGTACTAAAGACCACTGACCTGTACACTTTAAGGAGGCAAATTGCATGGTAAGTAATTATATTTCAATAAAGCTGTTACCAAAACAACAACAAAAACAAAAAACAAAAAAAAAAAAACAAAAGAAAACAAAACAAAAAAAAAAAAACGACCCAAGATATTTAAACTAATGAATAAAATCAACAGCCTCTGGCCTCGCCCCCAGAGATGGGCCAGACGAGGGGCATGAGCAAGGAGACCAACAAGACACCAGCTTTGGAGAAGCCACCTGTGCTCCCTCCTGTCTGCCGAAGCATCCCATCACTGCCCCCCTACATTTCTCTGCCTCTGGCAAAACGCATGCTGAAAATCAGAAGATTGAGAGGCCGCAGAGTGTCCGGACAAGTAGGGGCCAGGACATCGCAGCCAAGAGACGCTGGACTTTTTTTTTTTTTTTTTTTAAGATTTTATCCTTTTATTTGACAGAGACAGCCAGCGAGAGAGGGAACACAAGCAGGGGGAGTGGGAGAGGAAGAAGCAGGCTCCCAGCGGAGGAGCCTGACGTGGGGCTCGATCCCAGAACACCGAGATCACGCCCTGAGCCGAAGGCAGACGCTTAACGACTGCGCCACCCAGGCGCCCTGAGACGCTGGACTTTTTAAACTCAAAATGAGATTTCAGGGGAAAGTGTACGGGGAACAAAGCCTGTAGGAGTTGGGCTGTCTCGGGGAACCCACACCAGGGCTGCGGGAGCCGACTCCTGGGCAGCAAATCTGGCAGGAGCGTCAGCCTTCTAGAACATTCCTTTTGAAAGGGCTTCTCTCTTGGGTTTGTAGGTTCCTAGTGGCTTCGGGGCATGGGTAGGGTTTCAGAGGCTTACAGCCTTCTGCTCCTCACGCCTGCAAAAGGCGGCATATTTGTGGGGGGTTCTGTGTTACATCCCAGGCCTTCGCAGAGCCTCCGGGGAGCCCGGCAGATGGTTGCAAATGAGAGGCTGCAGAAGCCAGCAGATGGGATGCATGAGGAGCAGAGGGTGCCGGGAGCAGGAGCTGCCGTGGGTCCCCTCAGCTGCCACGCAGTCCCCGACAGCTGTGAGCCAAGGGGGCCGCCTGGCTGGCTCAGAACACACAACAAGGCCAACCAAGGAACTTTCTGGGCCTGAGGAGCAGAAGAGGAGCCAGGAGGCACCAGGCAGAGTGGGAAGACCTGTGAGGTGTGGCAGAAACAGCACGGGACTGATGGATGCATCACTTCACTGTGTGACCTCAGGCAAATTGCTCGTCTTCTCTGTTTCCTTGGCTATAAACCGGAACTCATAGCACCTATTCTAAAGGGCTGTTGAAAGAATTAAGTGAAACAAGGGGTGTGGAAATATCTAGCAGTGAATGGAATTCTGTGCATTATTCAATAAGTTACTCAAGTAGAAATCGATGCAAATTGAGTTACTTTCCAAGTGAGCTTTCTTGCTGGCTGGGCTAAACCCAGGAGATGGGGAAAACACAATGGAACATTCAAGCCGGCGTTGACTGAGCCAGACCAGGCATCAACCCCTCACATGGATTATTCCATTCTCAGGAGAGTTCCGCAAAGCAGATGCTATTATCCCCATTTTAGACATGAAGAAACTGAGCCATAAAGAGGATGAGCAGCGTGCCCCCCGTCCACAGCTAGTAAGACAGAGGCAGGATTTGAATCCAGAGCCCACACGCCACATTAACACCGAGCTTAGAAACTCTGCATTTAAATCCCAGCTCTGCCACTGGCTGGACCGAAAGCAGGTTTCTTAACCTATCGCAGCCTCAGCTTCCTGTCCTGGAAGGCGGGGTGGTAGTAATAATACCTACTCGGCAGGCTGTTGCAAGGATTAAATGGTATGACGTGCCTAGAAGGGACTGGTATGCAGCAGGCGCTCAATGCATGCTCACTGCATTGCCAGGGCTGGCCTGGAGGAAGATGCCCCAGAGCGGCGAGCCCATTTCTTAGAGTACGCAGTAGGTATACTCACTATACTCAACCCATTCAGTCACAGAGTTTTTTCTTGGGGTCTCAGTTTCCCCATCTGCAAAATGGGCTCTCTGGTGAGATCAGCTCTCTGCGCCCTTTCAACTGGGACATTTGGGCCCCTTTCTTGGAACTGGAGATGTCACGAGAAGGAAGCAGAGACAGGCGCATGCAGTGTGAGCCCCTGGGGAGCCACAAGTGACAACCCATGCGGCGTGGCAGCCCTTTCTTCCTCTCCAGTCCCATCTGGCCAACACTTAACTTGTCCTTCCCTCTCACTAGACCTCAGTCCTTCCCAGTCGTGACTAGCTTTACGATTCTTTTCTATTTCAGTAGCTCATTTTGAGGCAGTAAGTGGAACGGTGAAGCATCACAACACATATGGTCTTGGATAAAATGACTTAATCTCTCTGGGCCTCAGTTTCCCCACCCATGACTTGGTGTCCCAGCAACACAAACCTCAGCAAGTTGTTGGGGGATCTGCTGGGTCTGTCATGTTGGCAAAAAGGGGGGGGAAATGGGGGGGTATTGTTTATTCTAAAGCAGCTTGGAAAGAATAACTCGGCACACAAAAACCATGAGTTGATAGGTATCCTTACTCAGGATGAGGCTTAAAAAGTTAGACTTTCTAAATGAATCAGTGTAAAGAGAAACAGTAAGTGACTCTATGGGGCGGGGGGCAGTACACAGCCCAAACTGGGAAAGTAGTGCAAGATGAAAAATCAGGATCTCTTGTTAAAAAAATTATTGGAGTTCCTGGGTGGCTCAGTCTGATTAAACATCTGACTCTTGATCTCAGCTTGGGCCTTGATCTCAGAGTTGTGAGTTCAGGCCCCATGTTGGGCTCCATGCTGGGCGTGGAGCCTACTTAAAAAAAATTATTAAGAATTTCAGGATAGTGACCCTGGAACATTTAACCAAATGTGAGTCCCTTCTGTGCATGGGACCTTCTGTGATTGTATAAGTCACATGCCCATGACACTGCTTCTATATCTTGACAGGGGTCTGGGTTATACACATGTATGTATTTCCTGAAACTCAGTGAATTGTACGTTTAAAACCTGTGCGATTCACTCTTCCTAAATTATACCAATTAAATTATATTGATTAAAACAAAGGAAACACAACAAAATAGGGTCACAAATTCCCAGCTTATACCAGGCAGTGTGATGCAGCAATGAGATGTAGGTATAGACAGTATGTTGAATGTTGTCTTCTTTTAACCCTGTCTATGTATCCCTGGCCCCCACATACAGTTGTACAGGATGTGCACTGCCCAACCCTATGCTATTCACATAGACTGTAATATGAATCATGACCCCCAGAGTTGCACAGTGAGTAACCTGCCCAACTGAACGTGGTGAACTCAATTTATAGCTGTTTGTCTAACTTCATTTGAAGGAATCTTTGTGTGGCTAAAGTTAAAGCTCTTTGCAAATGCAAGTCCTGGGCCAAAGAGAAGGGCCTCGTTGTAAATTCCATTCTGGGGACAGGTCCAGAAAGAACCAGCCGATGGGAAGACTTTTCTGGGTTATGGAAAGGAGCCAGCATCCTTCACATTCCACAGGCCCCGTGCAGCTCAGCAAGCCCTGCCCCCCCCCCATGCTGAAACCCCTGCTCAGACAGGCAAAGGGCTGGATTGAAGCGTCCGAGCTCATTTCTCCCACCAAAGGATGGTAAGACTACAGAGTCATTTAGAAATTTAAATTACCACTGTTTACACTTAAGCGAGTCTTCTCACCATGGAGAAACTGTTTCCAATTATGAAACATGAAAGCTGGTCACCGTTTGGGGTTAATATGACGCTCTCTGAGAGAGTGAGCGGGCGAGACTGCCCAGACAGCTAATTACCTGGAAAGATAATCTGGAATAATTGGAATTAGAGCAATAAAGCAATTACTAGATGTTGTGATCTCCAGGAGCAGTCCTCCACCAGGCATCGGGATTTAAACACCTTTCTTAAGGGCACGTAATTAGAGAAATCCAGAATTTCAGAACAGAAAGTGACAGAACTAGCAGTTCAGAATGAGGGAGGTGACAGAGACCTGTGCACTGCTGGAGAAAACGACGCTGGAGGGTCGTGGGAGGGATGGGTGGGAGGAGAAAGGACTGGGGGGCCGGAAGGGGGGCGGGGTGCTGCTAAAAGACCTCAGAAGCCTGGAGAGTGAGCCTGACTCTCACCTAAACTTGCTGTGTGACCTTGAGCAAGGCGCTTAACCTCTCTGGGCTCTACGTTCCTTCTACTCTTTAGTCATTCAGTAAATGACTATTGTGCATCGGCCACGTGGACCCTTTTGCACATGCCATTCATCCTACCCAGAACAACAGCCCCTGGGCCCCTTATGCACTGGAAGGAACGCCATTCATCCTTCCAGATCCTCCCCACGTGGCACCTCTCCCCACAGCCCGGCCAGACTGTCATCAGCCCCTTCTGCAGCCCTCTGGCCACCCGTCTGGGCCCCAGGCCCATAGATGTGACTGTCCTCCCCATCTGTCCCCCACTAGAAGGCTCTTCAAGAGCAGAAGCTGGGGGTGACTCCCCTCAGTGTCCCGGCTCCTGGCACACAGCCTAACACCAAGGAATGCCACCCACTGGCCTGAGGCAAGGTGGGCAAAGTCACGGAGGCCCCTCCCTGAAAGCGAGGCTGCAGTCTACCCTGCCTCCAGGAATTAAATGACACTGAGGGGGCTGGCCTGCGTTGTTAGTTTATTGAGAATGGCCAGGAAATGATCTCTTTCTATAGGATTCCAGAGCTCTGCTGCCCCCGCAAATGGACCAGGGCCATTCAGATGATTGATGAGTCCCACCCTCAGCCAAAGGGCTACAAGAATTATCTCAATGTCTGGGAATGGCAGGTGGGAGGGAACAATGGACGGGTCAACTACTGGGGCTGGTCTCCTGCCTCTTTGTGTCCCGAAGTCTCCGTCTCACAGGATGAAAAAATCAGACCTCTTGTTGTGTCGGGCCTCGGACCACAGGTATGTTCCCGGTAACTTGAAGCAGAAGTAGCTGATGCAGTCTGGGGGCAAGGGAGGGCTGACAGAGAGGTGCCTAGGTGGACAGAGTGAAAAGATCGCCCAGGATTCACACACAGGCACAGGATAGGCTGGCCGCCCGGCGTGCTGGGGCTGCGGCCAGCAGGCTGACCCGCGTGGAGCTCCAATGGCAGCTCTTGGGCAGCTGGGAGGGCTCGTTGTCCTCTCCCTTCCCCTGCCCAGCGTGTTCTGATCTATGCATGTTTCAGGTCTGTGACATAAATCAATAAAATGCACTAAATAAATTAAGTGAGCAGCAGAATTGTAAATCGATTTCAGGCGCAGAACAGAGAGGTTGAGGGAACCAACAAGAGACTATTATAGAAACCGAAGTGAGAAATGACTCAGGCAAGACTCAGGATTGTGGCCACGGAGCCACCACGTTGTTACACATCCCTGAAATATTAAACAAATGAAACCTACAAGCTTTGGAGATTGTTTCGCAAAAACCTGCCAGCTGGTGGCTGCCAGAAATCCAGCTGGGAAACAGAAGCGGGGAGCAGGGGTGACTAACGCAGCTCAGCCCNGGGGGGGGGGGGGGGGCGGTTAGAGGAGACCACAGCCTCCCGAATCAGAGTCCAGGTTTCCAAACACAAATGGGCCACCCAGGGTCTATAACAGGCCCCTGCTCGCCCCTTCCTTCCTTCCTTCCTTCCTTCCTTCCTTCCTCCCTCCTTCCTTCCTCCCTCCTTCCTTCCCTCCCTCCCCTCCTTCCACAAACCTTTACTAAATTCTTGCTGTGTGCCAACCCCACCTAGCTGAGGCACAGGAGCCATTGGAAGGACAAGACCCAGTGTCTGTCCTCAGGGAGTGTCCAGTCTGATGGAGAAGATGATCTCAACACAGAGTGATGGGTCCTAATACGACCAGTCACCATAAGTATCTCTGGGTTCGGGGTGGCTTTTCAGAAAAAGTCATATATGGGTTGAGCCTCTGACTCTTGATCTCGGCTCAGGTCGTGATCTCAGGGTCATGAGATCAAGCCCTGCATTGGGCGTGCAGCCTGCTTAGGATTTTCTCTGTCCCTCTTCTCCTCCCCCCTTGCTCTCTCTCATGCGCTCGCTCTCTCTCTCAAGAAAGAAAGAAAGAAAGAAAAGAGAAAAGAAGAGGGTATGTCTAAGCTGGGTTTTGAAAGATAAATAGAAGTTTTCCAAGGCACACAAGAGGTGGTAAAGGCAGGTAGGCAGAGGGAACAGCATATGCAAAGGCACAGAGGTATGAAAGATGATGGGGAGCTTGAGGGAAGTGTATTCGAGGGGGAAGGCAGGGCTGGAGCCCAGGGTCCCTGTCAGGGATGGTAGGAAATGGAATGAAAAAGTCAGACTAGCTCCAGACAGATCACAGAGGACCGTGAACACCATGTTAAAATATCCCGGCGTATTTAAGTTTGGGAGCCAGGGAAAGGGTTCAAGCAGAATCCTGATACCATTGGATTTTCCACTTTAGAAGGATCGTTTAGAATTCAGTGTGGGAAATTTTTGTTTTACTTTCTCTTTACTTTACTTTCTACTTTCTTTCTACATACAGACAGAAAAAGTGCATCTATCACAAGTATAGGGCTTGATGAATTTTCATAAACTGAACACATCCATGTAACTAGCACCCAGACCAAGAATCGAACACCGCCAGCTGCCGGCGCCCTCTGCACGGCGGGCCCCCTTCAGTCTTCGCGGCCGACCCCTGTCCTGCCTTCTCACAGCGCGGCCTCATTTTGCCTGTTTTCCAGCTTTATATAAATGGAATCATACAGTATTTATTCTCCTGAATCTGGCTTCTTTTGCCCAAATCCGTGCTGCCGTGAGCAGCTGTAGACTGTTCGCCCCCCTTGCGGAATCGAATTCCATGGTGTGTGTTGATGGGCACTAAGGAAGAGCAGGCAGGAGGATATCCGCACGGCTTGATGACGGCTATAAATCACGGGAGGCTCAATTAGCTCATTCATTCATTCGCTCATTCATTTTTCATTCATTCACAGTGAAAGCCCCATGGACCCCGTAAGGGAAAGCTCCAAACTGGGGGTTAGGAACTGGGGACATTCCCCACATCACACCTTGACTGGTACCTTGGAACCGATCCTTATCAGGGTATCCTGTTAATAGTGTAAAGGGAGGAAAACCCAGACATCTTCCTGGACTCTTTGCAGGGATCTCGGGTGGCAGAATCACATCCCTCCTGCCTCTCCCAGTGCAGGGGTGGGTTCTTCCTTCCTCTGCCGGAGCCCTTCCACCATGCCTGCTAAGCATTTCCTTAGCTGTCTCCCACACGGGTGGGGCGGGGACTTCCGCCTCATTCATCTTTGCAGCCCCAGTGCCTAGCCCAGAGCCTGCCGTGCAGTAGGTGCTAAGGAAACGTTTGTCTAACTGAAAGGCATGTGTGAGAATGACTGGCACGCAGAGGCCGTTCAGTTGGTGCTCGGCAAGGGAACCCACCCAAACGTTTAGGTCCCTCGTGGAGAAATAAATAGGTCACTTTGGGAAGACAACGACCGGGGAGACTGTGAGCAGCAAATCAGCGAGGTCCATGCACACATACCCCCAGAAATCCAGCTGAGCCAATTCCAGCACCACCAGCTGCCAACCATCCTTGAAGCCTGAGCTCAGTGTATTTCTTGCCTCATTGATGTTGGACGCAGCCACGTGACTTGCTTTAGCCAGTGGGGTGTTAGCAGACGCCATGTAAGCAAAGGTCTAACATGTGCTTGTGCCGTTAGCCACCTTGCATTTCTTTTTTTTTTTTTAAGACTGTATTTATTTATTTGAGAGAGAGAGAGGGAGAGCACGAACGGGAGGAGGGACAGAGGGAGAGAGACAAGCAGACTCCCTGCTGAGTGAGGAGCCCATCGTGGGGCTCCATCCCAGGACCCCGAGATCATGATCCCAGCCAAAGTCAGACCCTTAACCAACTGAGCCACCCAGGTGTCCTGCCACCTTGCATTTCTGTCCCCTCTACCTGGCCCCCAGAGTGAACTCACATGGAACAGACGTGACTGAACCCAGACTACATCCTGGAACCAAGACAACCTACAACCAAGTCAACCCACAAACATGTCAGCAAAAAATAAATGCAGAACGCCCCTGAGCTCCGGGATGGCTTGTTACGCAGCATTACGGTGGATGTTGCTGACCAGTACAATAGGTTTGAAGACTACCCAGTTGGTCACAATTGCTTGGTAGGAGAATCCTGCCCAGTGAATAAGAGACTGAGATTTCAAGAGACAGGGAAGAGGAAGACAAGAAAGCATGAGGAGCGTTCCCTCTACATTTTCACTATCAAGTTCACAACATATGGACGCTGCTGTTTCTCTGCATTTGCACATTTCATCTTCATAAATTGCTCAAGCATCTTTAAGTCGCCCTCCTCCTCTGCTTCCCACAGCCTTCGTTCAAGTCTCAAGCCACTATTCCACCAGTGCAGCTCCAGGGCTGGGCTGGACCCCCGAGGCCCGGAGGTAAATAAGAAACCACTGCTATCCTCAGAGGGCCCCAGCCCTGTGAAGAAGGAGGACGTGCGTACCAGTTACTATTATTCAGCTCTGATACTGAAGGCCTGCAGGGGAGTGGGGGCACAATCACAGTATCCAGCAAGAGAACTGCTTACACGAATTGTCTCTACGTGATGGAATATTTCATAGCTGTTCCAGAAGATGAGGGTGGTTTTATGTATTGATATGAAAAGCAACTCATGATTTTATATATAAGTATAGATGTATATATATGCATCTATCTATCTATCTATCTATCCATCATCTTCAAGGGCTAATGAACCAAACCCTTATTAGGGAATATGCAGTGGGCTCAGAAGAGACCTTTTATTTCTCATTTATGCATTTGAGGTTCATTATAATTTTTATAATTAGAGTGTATACTGTTAAAATCCATGTTTATTTTTCATCCATTCAACAGGTGTTGTGGGGCCCCTACAGCACCAGGCTTTGCTCCTGGGCACTAGGGACACAGTGAGTTACAAAGGAGACAAACCCCTGCCCTCGTGGAGCTGACCCTCTGTTCATCAGGTAAGCAGGCAGGAATAAGTGACGTGCAGGGGTGGAGAGGGACTTGGCAGGAGGAAGGGCTGTGACAAGGAGATGCTTCTAGGAAGGCTTCCCTGGGGCTGTGACATTTGAACCGAAACCTGAATGACGAGGAGGAACCAGCTGTGCAGAGAACTGAGAGAACAGTGTTCCGGGAGCAGAAAATGACACGTGCAAAGGCCCTGAGGCACACACTCATTTGGCCAACTCACGAAACAGGATTTGGGGGAGGTGGAGTGTGGGGAGAGAGGGGAGATGGCAGGAGATGAAGACCCAGAAGTTTGGGGCCGGATCCCACAGACCTCACAGGCCATAGTGAGAACATTCGCTTTTTCTCTGAGTGAGACAGAAGCCAAGGGAGGGCTTTAAACAGGGATTCACATGAGATGACTTATGCTTTAAAAACATCATTCTGGCACGAGTGAATCAGGGGGCAAGAATGGAAGGAGGTAAGCAGTTAAGAGATTGTGGCAGGAATCCAGATGAAAAATGGATGTGGCTTAGGCTAGTATAAAACAAAAAGATATTTCCCATGAGAAGTACAAAACTACAATGGTCAGGTACAAACGAAGAAAAACGCGTGCCATGGTAAAAATACTGATGACAAATATTTTTCCAGGGGACAGGGTCAGGAAGTAAGGGGTGAGAGGTTGTTGGAAAAAATGGCAAAGAGGGGGTGCCGTTTGCAAAGGGCCTTGGAAGCATGACCATGGCTTGCCAGGTGGAAGGAGGTCAAGGAAAGAAGGAGAGCACTATCTGAGAACACCCTGAACTCAGCTCAGAGGTCTCGGTGAAGGAGGAAGGGGAAGAATCACACATCACACGCTCACACAAGTGCACACACACACACACACACACACACACACACTTTCACAGAGTCTTGGAAAGCCTAGCTTTTCAGCAGAAGAACCAGGCATTTAAGAGCCCAGTTGCTCAGGTTCAAATCCCAGCATCCTAACTTGACCTCAAGCAAGTCAATTAACGTGCTATGCCTCAGTTTCCTCACCTGTAAAAGGAGGATTTAAATGAGCCAGTGTGTGTAAAGGTCTCAGAACAGTGCCCGGCACGCGGTAAGCACTGTGCAAAGCCAGTTAGCGCGAGTGCCACGATTATTACCATATCGGGCAGACCAGAAGGTAAGGCACAGAGGGAGCGGGCGCAGGGACAAGAATGCAGAAGAAGAGTGTGCTTTGGGAAAGAACACACCTGGGCTCAAACACCAGCCCCAGACACCCCGTGTGGCCTCGAACCACACACTCCATCTCCGTGGCTCGGGGGCCTCATCTGTGAGACGGACCATCACAGTGAGAGGTGAGCACGGGGATGGACCCACGAGCACCACAGTCCCGCACGCATGTCCGGAGGGCCAGGTCGGGGGCCTGCGTGACGAACCCCACCGATCCAAGGGACAGCTGAAGTGTTCGACAGGCAGTGAGTACGTGAACATCGTCCTGCCACTTGGCGGCAAAGCCAGCCCACTCAGCCTCCTTATAAACGTTTTTATATACACAGCCAGAAGGGCCGTGGCGTGGCCGCCAAGCCCGGAAAGAAAAATCACAAGGCCAGTAAAACACAAAGATACAATCTCTCTGGGGCCCTCGGTCCTCATAAAAGAAGCAGGAATAAAGGTCAAATGTCTCCAGGAGGAGGACGAGTGACCCACGTGCCACCGAACATGGACACACGTGTACACATCCGTACACGCTCACACGTGCACACATATGCATGCTTGCACTTGGACACGCCCTCCTCCTCCATGCACAGGCTCAGCCGGGCACACGAGCACATACATACTCACACAGGCACGCGCGTGTGCAAGCTCAGCCACCACCACCTCTCACTCCACACAGGAGACCCGCGTGCACCTGCTCGTGCATGCATACGCTCCCCCTCAACCCAACACGCACACACGCTGACGTGTGCACACACGGGCCGTGCTGCCTGGAAGCCAGAGGGGCAGCACAGGTGGCCCCGGAGCTCCGAGGTCTTGGGGGTTATCGGCTGAGCGTTGGCGAGGGTCTGCCTCCAGGGACAGGCTTAGAAGACGCGGGACAACAGAGGAGTCTGAAGCCTGGGCTCTGCCCCGCATGAGAAGGGACACTGAGGTGGCTTCATGTGTGTAAGGCTCAGATTCCTCATCTGGCAGCGGGGTGAGTTTGTCAGCCCCCTCCTCACAGGGTTGTGGGGGGGCTCCTCAGTTCGCGCTGGGAACACAGTGCGGGGCACGCAGGGACTGCCGCTCAGCGCGCATCCCCCATGCATTAGCGATAGTATTCCTCGCGCCTCTTGACCGCAGCTTAGAAACCGGGGCCCAGATGCTCAGCTCCAAACTTCAGGGATGGCCGCCTGTAGCAGCCAAACGGGGCACGGTCGCTGGGAAGCCGGGGAGGAAACTGAGGAGACAGCCACCTGCCACCCCACCCGCCCCGCGGAAAGTCTGATCAGCAGGGAGTGGCTGGCCCTGAGGGTCCCCGTCTCACGGAGCTCACCAAGGGGACAGTGTCTGCGAGACACGAACATCACCGGCCTCCATGACACATGGCCCCCCCGCGGAGCCCCCTCTGCCAACACCCGGGATGGGTCAGAGGCCCGCCCTCCGGGTCCCTGACCCTCCAGACACTGCAGGGACCCACCAGCAGGGGGCGTGAGTATCCACAAGCCCTGGACTAAAGGATTTCTCCTGAGCCAGGCACACAGAGATTCCCCCCTGTTGGGACAGATGTGAGGACTGGATTTCTGCCTCAGTTTCCCCACCCTGACACCCAGAACCAGAGCACTCTCCTAGTCTCCAGGCTGTTTGAAGACACCAGCATACCTGCTCTCTCCTGGCCGCTGTCCTCCTTGGCGGAAAGGGGGAGGCGGGTGGAGAGGCGGCCAAGACCCTACATTCCTTTGGCAGCACATCTTCCAGCATCTGCTCTCTTGCTCTCCCTTAATAATAAAGCCTCTGACTTAGCTGAGCACATGGTTGCCAGGATAACAGCCTCATTTCCCAGCCTCCCTTGCAGCTGAGTCTGGCCCTGAGACCAAGTTCTGGCCAAGGAGACATGAGCAGGTGCTGTGGGCAACTTCTAGAAACGTTGGAGTTGACACGCAAGCTTTGCCCTTTCTCCTTTGCCCCCTCTAAGCTGCTGCCTGGAAGGCAGGTGTGACAGCTGGAGCACCAGTCTAGAAACCTTGGAGTTGACACGCAAGCTTTGCCCTTTCTCCTTTCCCCCTCTAAGCTGCTGCCTGGAAGGCAGGTGTGACAGCTGGAGCACCAGCTGCCGTCTTACACCATGAAGGCAAAACCACGGAGATGGTGGAGATGGCAAGGTTCTGGAGCAGAGCCACACTAGACTGCTTACTTTCAAACTTTATAAAAGCAATGCACATTTCTCCTCTGAAGCCAGCTCTTATGGACCACCATTCCTTGCAGCTAAACCTAGTCCTAACTGCTGTGCTTGCCCCACACGCGAATCACCAGGGGTCAGATTCTCTGCTCTTGGGCCCCATGCACCAGACAGTGACAGACACGGGACATCTGTTTTCCTGCCCCTGAGGCCAAATCCTGCAGCTGGATGCAGTGCCCCCCACACTGGTCTAGCCTGACCCCAACTTCTGCACACCTGTCCTTCTTCCCACCAAATCCTGGTGCACGCCGGAAGTGATGAAAATGAAAGTGTAATGACTCCAGGACCGCCCCGATCAGGGGAAGGACACGATGATCCTCCACCTGCCTCTCTCCCCTCCCCAACTGCTCGAGAAACTCGGAGCTTGGCAAGATTATGGTTCTCTGGGGAGCCATCGCCCAGGGGCGCTGCTGGAGAAACCCTCACGGGGCTGCGGCATGCCACTGGGCAGGAAGTGTCTCTGAGGGGCACTGGGCTTGCACACCTGAGTGGGGGGGCCACACTTACCCTTCTCCGATGCTGGGGCCAGGTCAATGAAGCTGCGACATTTTTCACCTTCGAAAAGAAAAGAAGGGTTTTCAGAATGTGAGAGGAAGTGAGAGCTTCAGGCTTTTGCCTCTCCCCTTCTCTGAGCTTCAACACCGAGCCAGGGTGTGGGGCCCCGAGCACCTCTAACTCTTATTCCCAGAAACTCAATGTCCCCGGGGAAACTGCGGACAGCGAATCTGCAAACTGAGCTAAACAGCACCAGGGAGGTCGCCTCCGCACTCACCCCTGATCCAACCCATCCTGCCAGGTGGCTCCCACCTGCTCCAAGCCGTCATGCCCTTTCCACAGCCCCCACGCCATCCAGACCCAGAGGGATGAGGGCAACCCCTCGCTGGGCTCCCCAGACCTCCACACCACCGCCGCCAGAGGGATACTCTCCGGACACATGGCTCTGATCGCGTCACACATGCACACAGGCATACACACACCTGCCCAAACCCTCCGATGACCTCCCAAAGAATGAAGCCCAAGTTCCTTCACGGGGACCCCTGCACTCAGCCCCGACACTCCACCATGAGGCCTCACATGTGCTGTTCCCCCTGCCGGGGCCACGCTTCCCCTATTATGAGCTCTCACGGCACGCTGGCCCTCTCCGACACCCAGTCACCTTAGGATTCCACTTTTTGCATATACTCTTGGATGGATGGCCCACAGGTTGTAAGCGCCATGAGGGCGCGCCCCACATGCTCAGTGTGCACCCAGCTCGGGAAATGGCAACTCCATCCCGTGTGCTCGGGCCAAAACCTTGGCATCAACCTTGATTTCTCTCTTTGTCTCATACTTCCACATCTGATCTGTGGCTCTGGCTTGGCGGTATATCCAGAAACCGACCACTTCTCACCCACTCTGCAGCTCCAGCCACCATCACCCACCTAGATTGGGGCAGTAGCCTCTGCCTGGGTCTCCCTGTTTCTGCCCTTTTCCACACAGTGGCCAGAGAATCCTGTTATAACCTACGATGGATTATTATGTCCTTCTCTGTTCAGAATGCTCCAAGTCCACCCCGTGGCCTGACAAGGCCATCAACTCCCTGACCTTATCTCCTATACGCTTCTACCTCACTCTCTGGGCTCCATCCACATTGGCCTCCTTGCTGATCCTTAAACATGCCAGGTACACCCCTACCTCAGGGCCTTTGCACATACTGCCATTTCTGCCTGAAGCATTTTTCCTTCAGATAGCTGAATGGTTAACCCTTCCTTCCTCTTTTTTATCACCTTCCTCAGATGTGACCTTCTCAGGAAGGCCTTTGCTGGCTAATCTATTTAATATTCCAAAGGTCCCTCCCCTGACTGCCCATCTCTCTTTCTACTGGACCCCTACCACCTGAAACAGTGTCTGGTACATAGTGAGTGCATAATACATATTTGCTGAAAGAGTGTATCAATGAATAAACAAAAGAGTGATTGGACAAACAGATGAGCAAAGGAATGAATGAATGTCTTACACCCAAACTTTAGGCCTATAAGAAACTGCAACTTTTCAGTCTCTTCTGGGGCCTCCTTGATGCTGGGCACTGTGCTGACCACGAAGGATACTGTGATGAGCAAGATGGCCCAGCCTCCAGGCCCTGTGTCACAAAGGTAGCACATACAGGATCCTGACGGAGGGAAAATGTTGCCTACAAATCCAGCTGAAGAACCAGAAGCGCTGGGCCCACAGCCCACACAGCAACTATCACATGAGCCAGGCAGATGCTGCCCCCTTCAGACGCGGACGCGCCCTGAGCCACAGTCCCCGCCCCTCCCTGCTGCTTTCCCTCTAGCCTCACGGAAGCCACCCAGCCGGCCCCTGGGACACTAGATTGGATGACCTTTAGGGTCAGCTTGCAACCCCAGGTTTAAGGATTCTACTGCTAATCCCATCAAGGATATAGATTTTGTGTCAAAATGGAACCAATAAGAGTTGGGAGGTGAAAAAGATCTGGAAACTTCCAGCATTCTCAATTCATGTGTCTGCTTGAAGCTTCCTAAGTTCTCCAAGAAGGCCCCTGGAAGCCCCTTTGGGGTCCTGAACGTCCTTCCAGCCCCATATAAATGCAAATCAGACAAGGGGTGTGCTGGCAGATGAGGCTGAGAATGAAGGCGGGGGCCAGATCACAAAGGGTCTTGAGATTCAGCTAAGGAGCGGACTCCTGTCTTACTCACATCACCCCTTCCAAAGAATCACGAGGCCACAGGTGGCTTGGATGGGGCTCCTGCGGCTTCCTCCCCAGACTCTATGCTGAGACGCAGGACCCTCACCTCCCTTCACAGATGAAGAAAATAAGGCTCGGGGCCACTGAGTGACCAACCGGGACCACACGGCAAGTCAGATGTACCAAGATTAGAACCCACTAAAAGAGATGTTTGCTGATAGCCAAGAACTAGAAAGGAGGATAAAAACATAAGAATTGGTGGCATGCTAGAATGGATGGATTTGAATGAATTGTTTCAAACTTTCTTTAATGTTACATCGTTTTCTCAAAATCTGGAGAGAGAAAACATTAATGGTCAAATTCAGACCAATACCCAGGGCCACGTTCAGACCTTGTGGGTCCTGGCACTTTGGCCTGTTGGGGTCCTTCCTAAATTAAAAAAAATTAAATTAAAAATTACATTTTACACTTGCATTGGCTAAAGACAAATATATATATTAAATTATATATTAAAATTTTTCTTCACCTAAAAATGTATCTTTTTCTTCTGATTTTAGAAGAAATTAAAACTTTTGTATGGGTCCACAAGAGCACTGTGGGCCCTGGCTCCATGCCCCCAGACAGGAGGGAGAAGGAGGCCCTACAGCGCTGGGTCTCCCGGCTCCCACATCAGTGTCTTCCCACCACCACCGGCCTCCTGAAAATATGTAAGACTGATGTGCTAAGCATTTTGCCTTCTCTTAAACAGTTTTACTGAGCTATGATTCACATGCCATGCAACTCACCAATGTAAAGTATACAATTTAAAGGTGTTTAGTGTATTCTTAGTATATTCACAAGATTGCGTGACCATCACCATATTCCATTTTAGAACACGTTCATTACCCCCAAAAAGAAACGCCATACCTCTTACCAGCCAGTCCCATTGCCCCCTGTCCTCCCGGCACTGGGCGACCCCTGACCTATTTTCCTTCTCTATGGATTTGCCTATTCCGGACATTTCACATAAGCGGAATCAGACAATAGGTGGCCTTTTGTGTCTGGCTTCTTTCGCTGAGCATGATGTTTTCTGGAATCATCCATGTGGTAGCATGAATCAGTGCTTTGTTCCTTTTTAAAGGCTGAATAATATTCCATCATAGGGATACATCCCATTGTGTTTATCTCATTGGTTAATGGACTTTGGGTTTGTTTCCACTTTTTGGCCATTGATGACAAGATTCATGCACAAGATTTTGTGGGGACAACTTTTCATTTCTCTTAGGTACATACCTAGGAGTGGAAACGCTGGGTCATGTGGAAACTCTGTATTTAACCTTCCTGGGAACTACTAGACTATTTTCCAAAGTAGGTACAACACTTTATATTCCCACTAGCAATGTGTGAGGGCTCCAATTTCTCCACATCTTTGTCAATACTTGTTATTGTATCTTTTTTTATATCATAGGCATCCTTCCGGGTGGGAAGCGGCATCTCATCGTGGTTTTGATTTGCATGGCCCTAATGACTAGTGATGTGAAGCATCTTTCCATGTGCTTCTTGGCCATTTACATGGCCTCGTCGGGGAAATGTCTATTCAGATCCTTTGCCCATTTTTAATTGGACTATTTTTTCATTTTATTATTGAGTTCTGAGAGTTCTTCCAAGAGTCTGCATACATATACCTTATCAGATATCCAGCTTGTGAGAATTTTGTCCCATTCTGTGAATAGTCTTTCCACTTTCTTGATGGTGTCCTTTCAAGTGCAAAGAGTTTTAAATTTTGATGCAGCTCAATTTATCTATTTCTCTGTTGTTGCTTGTGCTTCTGTGTCATATCTCAGAAGACTTTGACCCAACATCATGAAGATCTATTCTTTCTCCTAAGAGTTCTATCATTTTAGCTCTTACCTTTGCATGTGTTATCTGTTTGATGCTGACTTACATGTATGGTGTACCAGAGGTGGCCAGCTCCATTCTTTTGCAGGTGGATAGCCAGTTGCCCCAGCCTCATTTGTTGAAAGGCTATTCTTTCCCCCCATTGAATTGCCTTGGCACCCTTGCCAAAAATTAATTGACTACAAATGGGAAGGTTTACTTTGTTCTCTCGATTCTATTCCATTGATCCATAAACCTGTCCTTATACTGGTACCACACTGTTTTTGATTACTGAGGCTTATAGTAAGTTTTGAAATTGAGTGAGTTCTCCAACTTTGCTTTTCATTTATAAGATGATTTTGGCTATTCTGGGTCCCTTGCATTTCCATATGAATTTTGTCTTTTTAAAGATTTATTTATTTATTTGGGGCGGGGGAGGGACAGAGGGAGAGAGAGAGAGAAAATCTCCAGCAGACTCCCCGCTGAGCACAGAGCCTGACATGGGGCTCAATCCCACGATCCTGAGATCATGACCTGAGCCGAAATCACAAGTCAGACACTTAACCAACTGAGCCATTCAGGCACCACTCCATATGGATTTTAAAATCAACTTGTCATTTTCTGGGGGGAAAAAAACCGGTTGGATTTTTCTTTTAAGAATTTTATTTTAGGGGCGCCTGGGTGGCACAGCGGTTGGGCGTCTGCCTTCGGCTCAGGGCGTGATCCCGGCGTTGTGGGATCAAGCCCCACATCAGGCTCTTCTGCTATGAGCCTGCTTCTTCCTCTCCCACTCCCCCTGCTTGTGTTCCCTCTCTCGCTGGCTGTCTCTCTCTCTGTCGAATAAAATAAAAAATAAAAAATCTTTAAAAAAAAAAGAATTTTATTTTAAGTAATCTCTACACCCAACATGGGGCTTGAACTTACAACGCAGAGATCAAGAATTGCATTCTCTACTGACTGAGCCAGCAGGCACCCCGCCAGTTGGAATTTTAATAGGGATGGCACTGAGTCTGTAGATCAATTTCGGGAATATTGCCATCTTAATAATATTAAGTTTTCCAATCCATGAACATGGGATGTATTTCCATTTATTTAGACCCCCTTTAATTTCTTCCAGTAATGTTCCGTAATTTATGGAGTATAAGTTTTGCACTTCTTTTGTTAGATTTATTCCTAAGAATTTTATTCTTTCTGATGCTATTGCACATAGAATAGTTTTCTTAATTCCATTTTCAGATTATTCATTGCTATGGTATCAAAATATGATGAATTTTTGTATATTGACCTTGTACCCTGCAATCTTGCTTATAAGTTCTAATAGTTTTCAGTAGATTCTTAGGATTTACTATATACGATATCATGCCATCCACAAATAGAGATCGTTTTACCTCTTCCTTTCCAATCTTGATGTCTTTTATTTCTTTTTCTTGCCTAGTTGCTCTGGTTAAAACCTCCAGCATAATGTGGAATAGAAGTGGCAAGTGCAAACGTCCTTGTCTTGTTCCCGATCTTAGGGAGAAAGCATTTATTCTTATACCATTAAGTATGATGTTTGCCGTAGGCTTTCATAGGTAATCTTTATCAGGTTGAGGACATTCCTCCTATTCCTAGTTTGTTGGGTGGTTTTATTGTAAAAGTATGCTTGCCTTCCCTTTAATCCCATAATAACCTGCGATGATGTAGCTGTGAGAATCCCCATTTAGAGACACTCCAACTGAGCCTCTGAGCTTTCAGTGATTTGTTCAAGACCACACAGCCAGTAACGATGGAGCAGGACTCAGTCCAGATCTGTAAACTCCAAACTCCATGCCCTAAAATTTTTGCAGCTATCTGTTCCAATTTGCTATGTCAGAACTTCCTACTGCAGCCAGACATTCCCACTGTGTAGAGCTGCCCGATTCTGCAAGGAATCCCCTGAGAACATACCAACTCCCCCACCCCCGCCCCGTGCAGACAGGGAAAATCCACAAGGGGCCAAATAAAATGACTCTCACCCTTCTACGTGGACAAGACTGAATGGAAGATGTTTGAGCAGAGATGGTCAATGCTGACGTCTAAGAAAAAATCATAGTAATGACATAAGGAAGACTGGGTGTTTCAATGGTCAACAAGTCTAATAACTGGAATCCAAACACAGAAAGAAGTTTTTTCTCCAAACCCTGTTCTTCATGATAAAAATTAGCTAACCATTTGTATGAAAGATGTCAAACTGTACCATATTGTCTTATTGCTTTTAGAAGTAGCCTTTAAAACATCTTTGTCAATTATCATTAAGTTGATATGTTTAACTAAGAGATTTAATTGGGGTATAAAACTAGAGACGAGCACTTTATCTTCAGACTGAGGCTTGTCAATTAGATCATGGAGCTGTGGCATGTTACTGCCACCTGATGGCAGCGTACCTTCTGTGAAACATGGAACATGAAGCTGGGAAGGATTCTAGAGTTCATCCAATTTAAGTGGTTCTCAGCCCCCGGAAGCCCACGTCTCACCCACAGAGACCCTGATTTAATTGATTGGTTTGGGGCCTAAAGTTCAGTGGGGTTTTAAAAACTCCCCGGGTGATTCCAGCATGCAGCTAGGCTGAGACTGGCACTCCAATCTGACTTGTAAAAAAATCTATTTTCAACATTAGAAAAACAATAGTAGGCCATCTTAGTGATGGATCATAGTATCACAATGGACACTCCTTCAAGCAACAGTGTCTGTGGGGCAGGGTAGCAGAGTGGCCAAAAGCCTAAGTTCTGGGATCTGCAGAGCTGGGTTCAAATCCTGGCCCTGTCATTTCCTGCCACGTGATTTCTGTGCCTTGATTTCCTTGACTGTTTAATGGGTACAGCACCTATAGGGGCGTTGTAAAGACTTAACGTGGCCACAGAGCTTAGACATGATGCCTAGACCAGAGTGGGTGCTTAGGAAGTGGTGGCTGTCATCATCATCGTCGTCACCCAACAGGACTCAGAGGAAACATGGGGCGTGGCCTCTGCAGTCTCATGGAGAGGAGATCGGACTGATGCACAGATCCCCATTGTGGTGGGTGGAGGTGGGAAGTGGGGCTGAGAGCAGGAGCCCTATTGCCAGACCCGCCTGGATTCAGCTTGGCTCCATCACTTACGAGATGTATGACTCAACATGAACCTTCTGGTGCCTCAGTTTCCCTATCTATACAAAGTGAAAACCACCGATGCTAGTGTTTCTATAGTACTTCTAACAGGGTGGACCAGGAGGGGCGGTGCCAACCACCAGGTGGCACAGCTAGGACAGCTCAGTAGGCAGGAGTCCACACTGTCACGCGGCAGCCGCAGGGATGTCTAGTTCCCCTATGAGCCCGTGCCCGGGGTGCGGCCCTGCACTGCCTGCACCATTGTCTCCCCCAGACCCATGGGCACTGTCTGGTAATTCCCTCATCTTTGCCCCTTGAAGATGCCCTTTCTCCCACTGCTACCTCTCACTCTGATCCCCTTTGGCTCATGGTGAGCTGCTAAGAATTGAGAAGGCGAAAGAGAGCATCTTCTCCCCAGGAAGGAGAGTTCCCGAAAGACCCAGTGTGTTCCCAGAGGTCCACTGGAGGGTAATGCTGCCCTACTTTGGAGAGGACACAGAAAGAAGGAATTTGTGCAGGAAGAGGGTGAAGCCAGCAGACCCCAGGGAAAGTGTTTTGGGGATCCATGAGCTGCAGAGCCTCCACAGACCCCTAAGGAGATGTCAGGACCTTCCTGGAAACCAACCTGAGAAAGCTGGACATTAGGATCAGAGGTCATAGGCTTGACAAAAATCTTGCACCCCAGCGAGGGTCCCATGGCCCCTGTGGGGTAGAAAACCATCGCCAGAAAGGAGAAGAAGGGCAAGAAAAAGCTAGAAGGCTCTCCCAAAAGTTCTGAAGACTTCCCATGACCCAGAGGCTGGTGGGGAGCCTCAATTATGTGGGGTCTGGATTTCTCCCTACCTTGGAGAGTGGAAGCTCAGTCCCATTAGATTAGAGAAATAAAGGAATGGGAGACTGCTTGCCTGTAAAAAGTGAGAGTGCGTATTCATACCCACAGAGCCTCGAAGGGGAACATCCTGTATGGGGTCCTCATGACTGCACCTTGCCCTGAGGCAGGTGGCCAATAGGTGGGCTTGGTACCCGGCCCCAACACAAGGGTGGCCAACTCATGAGATCTCAACGCCTGGCAGTGACTGAGGCAAGACAGAGGGGAGTAGGTAAGTTAGAGAGGGTGTGCCCTGTCTAAAGGAACATGAAGTGACCTCCTGGCCATCTAGACCAGTCAGGGTCCTGGCAAGAAACAAACGGCACCCTGGAAAGAGCTCACTGAAGATAGCCGAGTGAAGGGACTATTCACAGAAGGGTGGACAGGCACGAGGAGCTAGCAACAGTGGGGAGCGGCTCCCCTCCCCCAGCCCAGGGGGGCAGGCAAGGGAAAGCACTGGGAGCTCAGCCACACTGAAGCAAGCATCAGAACCAGAATTCAGGGGTAGGGGCCCAAGAATCTGCATTTCTAACAAGTTCCCAGGGGCTGCTGATGCTGCTGGTCTGGGAACCTCATTTTTGAGAACACTCCTTAGAGGAACACGTCACTGTCAAAACCTCAACAGGGAGAAAGTGAGGCAGGAGAGTGGGGGATATACCCTCACCCTTCTCTGCTTCCACCCTCTGATTTCCTACTGGCTCCTCCCCCTGGCCAGAACCAATGAGAAACCAGAGGGCACAGGGGCTGTTCCATCTGCAGAGGGCAGTCTCCCCCCACCCACCCCACCCCCTAACCCTCCTCCACTCCCCCCATCCCGGCACAGAGAGGCAGGAGGACAGACTTCCACAATCACCACAAGCACTATCTGAAATGATCTTGTGTGTGTGTTTGGTTATTTGTTTATTGTCGGGGTCCCCTGCGGGATGTATGAGGGACTTCTCGGCTGTGGGCGTTATTCACAAGCAGATCTGTGTGGACCGTGGGCCTGACTGCATTCTGTAGCAGGCTGGAGCCTGCATGCCCGGAAAGAAAGCAATAATGCAGAATTCTCCCCCACTCCCCGCTCTTCCTTACCCACCCCCTTCCTTTCTCTCTCGCTCTCTCTCTCTCTGAATCCTGGGAATCCAAATCACATCAAGCAGTGATGTGGGGATGTGTTTGAATTAATTTTGATCCTGAAAAAAACATTCTTCTCTTAGATTCCCACTCTCAGTGCTTTGTATTCATACAATTGTATTCAACCAACGTTTATTGGGCGTCTCCTATGTGCCAGGCACTGTTCTGCGGGTTGGGGATACAACAGTGAACGAACAGACAAGTCCCTGCCCTTGTGGCTCTTCTGTTCTTACGTTAAAGGGTATGTTATCAGCCACTCAAAATCCTTGCACCAGACAAGGGCTTTCCCCAGCCTTCTGAATAACACCCAGTGTCTCTACAACAATCAGAAACTGGCTGCTGTGTCTTCAAGGCCTGAGACAGTAACAGGGGCTCCAGACATGATTGTGGATTAACAAATAAAGGAAGAGCATTTCATAAATTGCCTTTATCAAGAATCACACCAAATGGGGGATTCTAGTCTGCAGAATCCTACAGGTGTGACCATGACACCTGTAGGCAAAGGTGAGACAGGAAGTTGAGCTCAGCTGGAGTGTCTCGGGGCCCATCTAAGACAAGAGAGGCAAACAGAAAAGGGGTGTCTTCACTATTGAGTAAAGAGGGGGTACCCCGTTGGGCAGCCATACCCAGTCTCGTGCCCGCCATGATGCATGGACACCCGCTCCTTTCCTGCTGCTTTGTGTCTGGGGGTTCCAGTTTTTAGCCTTACATTTTTCCCACCTCTCAATCTCCACATCTTCTCTCCTTCCATTTCTCCATGCCGGAGCCATCCCTAGCCTTCAGGATCCAGCTCAGTGCCCACCCTACACCCCCACCAAGAAGACCGCTTTGTTCACCCACCACCTACCCTCCCCCCAAAAAAGATGTCTCCCTGCTCTGAATTCCCAGCATTTTATCACAATATCTTTCATTATATTGTCTCACTCTACTTCAGGCACAGCTTGGCCCCTCCGGCTTGGCCCCCTTTGGGGCTGTAAATGGCAGATCTCCCCAGCAGCAGGTGGAAACTAGAATGTTTTAGGTTGCCCAAGATCTGGGATCCAATGACCCAAGGAGGGCCCAGGGCAAGCACCATGCTGAGTACTTGGCACTCCTCACAATTGAATGAGGTCAGTATCTATCCCCATTTTACAGATGAGAAAGTGAGGCTCACATAAGCAAAGCGACGTAGCCAAGGTTACACAGCCAGGAAGTGGCAGAATCAAGATGTGGGCTCAGCTCCATGTCTTTCCAAAGCTCTGTCCATCATGCAAGGGACTGACTTGTCCAGAAGCAGAATAAAGACCCAGAACAGTCCATGGCCAGATGAGATTTTTGGCCTCAACAGTGTCTCTGAAATGTCCTTCTTAAACATTTTATTATGGGAAATTCCCATCTTGTACAAAAGCAGAGAGACTAGTGCAAGGAGCCCCATGTCCCCACCCGCAGCTTGGAAACTGTCCCTCCACGGCCAATCTTGCCTCTTTACACCCGTAGCCCCCACCCCATAGGGTTATCTTGAAACAAATCCCAGAAGTTGTGTCTAAATGTCTTTTTGAAGGGTTTGCTCCCTTGCTCAGAAAAGACAAACGGAAGATCGTTTCTTCCTAGACTCTGTGACATCACCTTATGGGGCTGGTGGCTTTTTGCAGTGTGGGAATAAAACACCTAACCCGAGAGGCCCTGACCCGCCCTCACTGCTGACTGCTTCTGACCCACTGTCTGCAGGGACCCGGCTGAGCTAAGGACAGGGAGGGGGGAAGCCTCAGAAATTGCCTTCAGCACAGCGGCTGGAGCCTGTCCGTGGGCACATCGATCCCGCACCAACGGCAGCACCTGGCACACGGCCCCGGCAGAAACGAGGCTTCCAGGAATCCAGCGTGGACACAACCGGCCAGGTCACAGCCGCCTCCGCTCCAGCTCACCACTCCCGCCTGATGCCAGGAAACTCGCCCTGCCGTCCCTCCTCCGGGTCCAGTCTACTTGAGGAAAAGGCCAGGCTGTGGCAACGGCGAGCGGAGCCAGCAGGGCGTGCTCCCTGGTGAAAAGCCTGGGCTCTGATGGCAGAGGGACCCGAGTTCAACTCCCAGCTCTGCCATCTGCTAGCTGTGGGACTGTGTGGGAACGAAGGGTTTTATTAGTTTGCCTGGGGGGGTGGGGGTTGCCAGTAAAGAGTGGTCATTTCCACCTCGTGGGGTTGCTTGTGGGCCAAACAAGGTCAAACAAGACATCTCCACTTGGGATTTACACCAGACGACATCTGCAGAAGAGCGCCACTGTCACTCGTCAAAGTTCCCAAAGCTCCGTCCTTGAAAAGGGGTGCTCTTCAGAGGCAAATGGAAGTGTCGGGGCTCAGAAGCCAGAAGACATGAGTTCAAATCCCTCTTCTGCCTCTTCTTAGTCATGTGACCTCGGAGAGTGACTTTACCTTTCGGACCCTTTTCCTCACCTGCCAAATGGAAGTCAGCGGCCACCTGCCTTCTAGGCTTGTGAAAAGGAGGAAAACAGGAGAGTGCGTGGAAACACCTGCCCTGTGCTTGGCTCTGTAAATAGGAGCCATTTTTGATTTCTGAGTCCTTCTCTGGATCGTGGGTTAGAGACACATTGTGCTCTTCCCGGGGAGAGCTGGGAAGTCTTCCCAAGCCAGAAGCAGGAGGCCGTAATGGTGCAACCTCGCCCTGGGCAGGTGGAGGAAAGCTGGCAGGGGCACAGGCAGAATGCAGGGAGGTGGCCAGAAGCAGATGCCCAAGGCTGGCGAAGGTCTGTGGAGCGCTGAGGGTCGGCCAAGTTGCCCTTGGCGTGAACACGCAGGAGTCCAGGTCTGGCTGGCAGCGGGAAGATGGGCAGCAAGTGGGAGGGGCGCTGGGGAGACCAGCATCCTTGGCCGGGTCCCCAGATCCCAAGTCTGAGGATCGTGACTTAACTCCATACCCCACCAGATGGTGTAGTCGAGGTTTCTGCGGAGGGCAGGGTGGGGAGCGGCATCAGGGGGACCCATGGGGAGGGGACTGGTGAGAGAGAGGCAGTCACGCTGGCCTCGCGAAGCCGGCCAACAAATATTTGCTAACCTTTATAGTGCACGTGCTTCGTGCCAGGTCCAGAGAGCTTTGCAAACTACCATCCCCACTTTTACTGATGAAGAAACTGAGGCACAGGAAGACCGAGTAACTTGTCCAAGTTCACTCAGCCAGTGGTGGGAGCCAGGATTCCAACGCAGCCGGCTCAGCGGAGCCTTTGCATTCGGCCACGACTGCCTCCTGGCAAAACAAGCAGGTTCTAGAAAACTCCATTCTTCCTAAGGGAAGTCCCAGATGCCCTCCAAAGAGGACTCTACAGGTGGCAGGAGAAATCAGCAGCCACCAGGATGTGACCACATTTGCAGATGCCCAGCCAACGGACCCAAACTTGGCTGATTCTGAGTGTGGTTCTGAGACCCAGACTCCATGGAACCCGACCTCCTGGTAGATGCGTGGCTAGTTTTTCTCTATAGCAAGTGCTTTCGACTTGCTAGGAGGGCACAGAAGAGCTGGTCCTAGCCCCCAAGAACCATGGCCGATGAGAAATAATTTTAACTGTTTGGCAAGGGCAAAAGTTCACACACCTTCGCTGGCTGGATTCAAGGAATTCAGCTCCAAGATCAGAGAATAAAGAAAAATGCCAGCAGACCTTGTGCGAAGCTTCTCCTCTCGCTCTCCAGGCTGGCAGCAGAGCCTTGGCAAGCACTCCCTTGGAATTCTCCAGAGGCCTCTGCCAGTTCAACTGACAGGGCAGCAGATGGTACACACTTATCTGCTGATGATATTTTGATTTATTTCTCTCTTACAGATGGTACCATGCCTTGATTTCTGGCAGGAGTCCAAAATGTGGGTCAACTTTCTGGGGATTATCATTTCTCCAAGTGGATAAAATACTGGAGGCTGAAATCCCGCCTGGCATCATGACCTCATCACCATGGTCTCCAGACACACCTTGCTCGGGCATTCCAGGCGCTGTGGGTAAACCGTAGGGAAAGAACTATTCTAAAGAACTTCTTATAGCTGGAAGAACCTAAATGCTAATTTTACATTAATACCATAGTAGTTGAAAGCAAGAGCTCTGAACTCACAGAGTCCTGAATCGAAGTCCCAGCCCTGCCACTTACAAGCTCCATGACCCAGCCCAGACACTCTGGGTCTTAGTTTCCTCATCTGTAAAATGGGCATGATTGTCCTTTTTACCGCAGAAGGTGTGACAGAAACAGCTGGCTATCCCCCAAAAATTGTGCTACTCCTTCTGTAGTTCGGGGTCATTGCTAGGAAGTGGCCGCCTAGCCAGGCATGATATTTTCCAACAGACTGCATCCTGGTGGGGTCACGTGACTGGTTCTACCTGGAAAGTGTGAGCGGTGCTTGGCCCTTCCTGGAGAGGGCTTTGAGGAAGTGGGCATGCCTTTGCTTTTCTCTGGCACCTAGATCCCGAGGGCTCCGAGACCCTGGGAAGTGGTAGAGTCACAATGTGGAAACTGCCTGGTCCCCGAATCACCGGGTGGAGGAGAGCTGCCATCCACCGTTATATGAGCAAACAAGACATTGCTACGCTGTGAATCCACGGTCCTTGCTAATCCATAGACGTCTCTGGGTTCCTTCCTTACAGCAGCTACTGTCGCCTTGTACACAGTTGGGGATCAAATGGGACCACACACATGAGACAGCTGGTGCCTGACAAGGACTCAGGAAGTGTTCACAACTATTAGTATCATCATCTTTCAAGGGAGCTTGATAAATTAAGGAGATCGTGATTTTTTTTTATGTCATCCCATCTGTTGGATTTGGTTAAAGCTACACAAATCTGCTTTTCCTAATACCTCAGTCTTATTTCTGCCCCCCCTTTTTTAATACCACCAGGAATCCATGAGCTGTCCTGTCTCACTCCCCAAAATCATGTTTTGGAAGAGAAACTGGAGAGGCACCTGAGTGGCTTAGTTAGTTGAGCGTCTGACTCTTGATTTCAGCTCAGGTCATGATCTTGGGGTCCTGGGATTGAGCCCTGTGCTCAGTGGGGAGTCTGCTCGAGGATTCCCTCCCCCCGCCCTGTCCTTCCCCCCATTCATTCTCTCTCTCTGTCAAAGAAGTAAATAAATCTTAAAAGGAAGGAAGGAAGGAAGGAAGGAAGGAAGGAAGGAAGGAAGGAAGAAAGAAAGAAAGAAAAGAAAAGAAAAGAAAAGAAAAGAAAAGAAAAGAAAAGAAAAGAAAAGAAAAGAAAAGAAAAGAAAAGATGGAAGGAAGGGAAATTTAAAAGGAGAAAAGCAGCCTAGATCGTTTTCCCATGGCACACAGTGGCAGACACGGATATTATGGTCCCCCATCCTCTCATCTGGTATTTCCTCTCTGCCCAAATCAGCTAGAGCTGGAGGAGGGACGTAAGAGCCACGGAGCCCACTGCCCTCAGTTTCCAGATGTAGAAAGAAACGAAGGCCCAGGGAGCGCCCAAGGGTGGCCTGAGTTCTCATCATCGGTCAGACATTGAGCTGAAGCTGGAACCCGAGTCCTCCGCCTTCTGAGCCAGAAGAAGGTAAAGGAGGATGAGAAGCCCACAGTCCCTGACTACAGAAAACAGCAAAAGCAGACACTTGCTGAGCGCTTACTATGTGCCAGGCGCTGTTCTAAGTCTCCATCGCACTCACTGGTCTAGTTCTCAAGCCACACAAAGGAGGTACTGTTATTGTTCCCATTTATCGGATGAAGAAACTGAGGCCCAGTGAGGTTAAGTCCCTTACCCAAAGACAGCGAGATAGCACGTCGTGGACCCAGGATTCCACCCAGGGGGCTGTAACTCATAGAGGCCCCACTTTTAATCACGTTTGGAGAGAGATAAGTTAGAAGAAGGACTTGACTTTTCTGCTTGATTCCAAGGAGCGAAGCTAAACCCACTTGGGCCCAGTGACTGCCTGATACATCTCAAAAAGAGTCCAGCCATGGAACAGGCCCCTCCAGGGTAGCATTAAATTTCCCGGTGGTGAAAGAACAGAAGCAAGGCTTAGCCCACCCCGTGGCGACGTTGCCAAGAGCTTCAAGCAGCCTGGAGTGGGCGGCATATCAGACTGGGCCAGTGTTTCCTCACACGTCCCATGAGTGGCTCCTGACGGGGGAATATGGCGCTAGATTACACTGAATCACATCATGGGGAGTGATTTCCCTTCCCAATTCCCTTCTAACCCTTCAGATCGCTTCCAGGAGGGAAACTTCAGTTTGGGGCTAGCTTGTCCTTCACATCGCTCTAATACTTGCTCATCTTCTGTTTCAAACAAAGAAAAAAGGCAGAAGTATCCAACGTGAATTGGATAGCATTGCTTTGTTTCACACACACACACACACACACACACACACATACACACACACACACACACATACACACATGCATATACGTATTTCTTCTATTTTTGGCAAGTTGTGCTGGTTTTCTGTTTCCAATTGTAATATAAAGTTTCCCTTTTAAATTCATTTATATAAGGAAAATGTGAGCCAATACAGAGCCAAAAAAAAAAAAAATCATAGAACAGGGGTATGTGGCTAAGAACAAATCCACAAAGGTGAGATGAGAAAAACTAAAACATGGGAAATACTGAGATAAAAGAATTCTGCACTTCCAGGCCCAGTCCAGGCCAAGAGCTTGCAGATCCACCACCCTGCACAACCCAGGAGCGCCATCCACGCCATGATTTATATGAATGACATTCCCTGGGGTTGTGCAGTGCACAACCTGCATGGACATTTCCTGGAGTTGTGCAGTGCACAACCTCCACAGCGGCCATGAATATTTTTAGAGTAACAAATATCCCGAACAGAGGAAGGAAGAGGGGTAATCTTCTGCTCAGCTGCCCTGAAACTGGCAGCCAAAATTTCCTCCTTGCAAATGACGGCACTCTCTGATCCCCTGACAGTGTCCCCATGCCCAGGGGGGCCACCAGGCCACCCAAGAAGAGCTGGCACTCAACCCATCCTCAGGAGAAATGGAAGAAACACAGGGACAGTGCTCTTCTCGGGGGAGGCTTCAGGAAGATAAACAGCAAGGCAGCAGCACATTCAAGTCAAAAGGCAGCGGGCTGACATTCTCAGCCATGAAAGTACTTGAAGAGCAGAGGATCCCTGAGCTGTTCTCAAAAAAGCTAGATGACATTGAAACCCAGCTCACCGGGAAGAGTCAAAATTAGCTCAAGATTGAAGAATTCATAGTAAAAATATCAAAGTAAAAAAAACCAAAAAACCTATGTAAACACACAACCAAAATAAAACAATGGGAGATATTTGTTACGACATCCTGACTTAACTCTGAAAGTCACAGGAGAATCGGAAATCAGGAGGTCAGAGGAAGTACGCACCTAGCGCTCTCTCTCATCTTTCTCAGAAGGGGCCTAAGCTGGAAACACCGGGGTCAAAGGCTACACATTTCTCTATTCTTCCCCGCCCCCACCCCCACATCACAAAGGTAAGTATCTGCCTGATGACACATTTCTCTATTCCTCCCCGCCCCCACCCCCACATCACAAAGGTAAGTATCTGCCTAGGTTCAAAGTGAGCAGGTAGAACAGAGATTAGAATCGAGGCCTCACTTGTCCTCGGGGACTCCGGCCCCCACCCCACATGGCTCTCTGACCCAGGGCCATTGAGAACGAGCCTCTCATGTCCTAGAGATTTCCCACGCTGATTTAAAAAAAAAAGAAGAAGAAGAAAATCAACTTACACCAGGCCAGGCCAGTACAGAACATATTCTCTCTCTCTCTCTCTCTCTCTCTCACACACACACACACACACACACACACGCAGACACGTTCCTCTCACTGGAGGCCCCCAGCCTCATCCTCTCCCCTGGCCTCCCTGCCTCCATCAGCCACAGGGATGTTTACAGAGCCCAGACCTGAATTCTGTTCGGCAAGCTCCATGGTAATTTCAGTTCTCACCAGAATCATCGTGCCCTCAGACATTTATTAAAAATGCAGACCCCGAAAGATGCATATTCTCCATGACCCAACAATTTCGCTTCTTAGAACTCATCTTACAGACATGCTCACACGTGTGCAAAATAACACAAGGTCGAGATAACTACAGCATTATTTTAATAACAAAGGACTAGAAATAACCAAAATGTCTGTTAATTAAACAACAAATATATATTCAATGTATGGAAAATTCACACTCATTAAAACAAACAAGGCAGCTCTTTCTCTCTTTCTCAGAATATTAGCCCAGAACATTAATATTAACTAATACTAATACAGAACACAGAGTATCAATATTATGTGAAGAAGTGGGAACCTCACAGAAGTCTGAGACCCAGTGGGCACACAGAATAAATTCGAACAACTCCCCCTACCCCTCCTCTGTCCAGTGTGGTCAACTTGACCTTCCCCATCAGACGCCATATGCATTGCCCATTGCTGCAGTAACAAATGGCCACAAACTTAATGGCTTAAACGACACAAAAACTTAACGGCTTAAACGATACGAAAATCTTTCTTGTAATTCTATATGTCACAATTCCAATGTGGGTCCCACTGGGCGACAGTCAAGGTGTTGGCAATGCTGGGTTCCTTTGGGGAGGCTCTAGGGAAGATTCTGTTTCCTCGCCTTTTCGAGCTTCTCAGCTACGCTCACTCGTCTCCGCACCTTCCCTTCCACCATCTGCAACATCAGCCCTGTTGATTCTCTCCTCTCCAATAGACGCGCCTCCTTCTCCCACTACAACTGAGAAAGATTCTCCACTTTTAAGGATTCGTGTGACCAGCTTGGGCTCCTCTGGAAAATCCAGGATAATCTCCCCAATTCAAAATCCTTCATTGAATCATATCTGAAAAAGTCCCTTCCACCATGTAAGGGGGCATATTCACGGGTCACAGGGATTGCTGTGGACATCTCGGCGAGGGGGCAATGTGCCGGCTGCCTTGGATAGCCTGGATTCCAGCCCCCAGAATATTCGTCACTCTCGCAGACGCAAGACCTCGTGACGATGGACCTGTCCCTCTGCCTGAAATGCCCTTTCCCACCTGTCCGATTCTTATGGCGACCTTCAAGGCTGAATTCCACAGTCCTCTCCTTGGTGAAGCCCTCCCTGATTTCCCCAGGCAGAACGAGGGACACCGCCAGCACTTTGGAAAGACCCCTCTGTGTGACACTTGTCACTTGAATCGTCTGCCTGTGCCTCTCACAGCAGCCTGCAAGCAACTTAAGAGTGGAACTGACTTATTCATCCACGTGTCCCACCATTCGGCGTGATGCCTGGCACACGGGGAGGGGGAGGTTCACAGACACTGAAGGAACAAGGGACCAAGTCCTTTCTACATTGCCATGCTAATCCAAAACACAATTTTACGTGCCTGTGGTTGTTAGGACTATTCCACGTGCCTGGCCTACGACAGAAGCCCCATAAATATTTGCTTTGTAAATAAATTAATATGCATGCTTAATATTAATGGAACATTTTCTACATGCTAGGTACTTTGCTAAGCTCTTTATAAGCTCTGTTTAATTGCCCACCATGACTCTCAAAGGAGTCCTACTATATTCCTTTGCGTAGTTAACACTGGTTGCTGTGCAAACACCCCCAAAATCCCAAAAGCTAATCTTTCAGCTGCCTCTCTCCTGCATGACTCCCCTCCACGCAGTGACTCAGGGACCCAGGCTCCTTCCATGGCCTAGCTGCACCACAGACAGGGGAGAGAGAGTACGGGGGGGGGCACACTTATACTTACCCACCTCGGCCGGGGAAGGACACAGATCACCTCCACTCATACTGCACTGGCCACACCCGTCACATGGCCAGTGCCACAGCAGAGGATGCTGGGAAATGCAGGGAGCTCTTGATATTATAAGCATAGCGATCCTGCCACGTTTATGATCTTCCTCATTCTATTGCCGAAGCAAAGGAGGTTCCGAGGAATGGAGACGCTGCCCAGGATTTGCAGCTAGTCTGTGTCGGACACCAGTTCAACCCGTCTACACGGACCATGCTCCTAACCATTGCTTGCTCAGATGCGCACATCCCGTGTGCTCAAAAGTTAGGCCACCGTGGAGGGTGAGGCCTAGGACATTGCTGAGTGGCAGGAAGGACCCGACCCAGGGATGGGACATCGACTCTGGACCGTCCCCGTGGCGGAAGATCCACACAGAGATCGCGGGGAAGAGTCTGGGTCGCGTTTCCCTGTCTATTTGCTTCCCCCCCCCCCACTGCTGTCAGTTTATTCATCAGCGTCTAAATGATGACACGAGGCAGCTGTGATGTGCTTGATTTTCCCCTCCAGACTGTTGCAAGAGGGGAAACAAAAATCTATTTTTTTAAGCGAGCATCAGATGAAGCTTGAACAAAACCAATAACTCTTTCAGTACGAGCAGCTCCCTGAGCTTACCACAGACGCTCTCAAAGCGTTGTTTCTGGGGATTATTTGGCAGTTGTTTACTGTCTAGAAAGAAATATTGTTCCTTCCTGTGTATGTTTCTCCTCTCCTCCTCCCTGCAACCTTCCCGCCGCGGGGTTAGCCCTTTGCCCTTGTAGTTTAAAATTGTAATAAAAATAGGTCCCCTCGCCCCCAAGTTGCTTTGCATTGACCCCGGATGTTGTGTCCTCTCTCCAGACAGACCCTCTCATTCCCATCTGCCTGTTTCTTGTCTCCCAGACTCAGCATCTCTAGGCCACGACAACGACAATGCCCCGTCAACTCTCCATTATTCAGGGCTGATTATTCCAAGAGTGGCTTATTCGGGCTTCTTGCCTCCCCCTTGCCCCTGCCACCCATGGCACTGCTCGTCAGCACCTCCATCCACACGCAAGGAAGGAAAAGAAAGTTTGCAGAATCCCCATCCACCAAGACCAGCGGCTGGTCAGCCGTTTCTATCTGGCAGGGAGGCGAGGGGGACCCTGGACCACGTCTGCTCATCCTGCCTCTTCCCCATTACCATAGGTGATTCAGAGTTTGCCATCATTTTTCCAGAGAGAAGGGGAGCTACGGCCAACAGTAGCCCAGATCTTCCACCGTCAGGGGTCTCCCCCCAGCCTGTGATGTCTGTGCAGCCTGATGGCAGGGTGGTTTCCTAACAGCATGAAACATGTCGCAGGATCATTGTGGAATGGCATAGCTAATAAATACAATGAAATTTTTTACATTTTATTTATTTGTTTGAGAGAGAGGGAACACACGCACGAGAGAGAGAGAGAGAGAGAGAGAGAAATTACAAATGGGGAGAGTGGTAAAGGGAGAAGCAGGCTCCCTACTGAGCAGGGAGCCCGATGCAGGGCTCAATCCCAGGACCCTGGGATCATGACCTGAGCCGAAGGCAGATGTTCAACTGACTGAGCCACCCAGGCGCCCTATACAATGATTTTTTTAAAAGCAAAGTGGAGAGAGGAGGCAGAAGGCGACTCACCCTCACATGAAATGGTCTCTCTCGCCTGCTTATCCAAGAAGGGGCTCACTTTCAGACACAAGACCCTTCCCCTGGCCAAAGCCCCAAAGTCTTGGGGAATCTGAACCGTGGCCACTTACTAAAGGACTCTAGGAAAGACAGGGGACTCTCCTGGGGAAATCCTTTCCAGGGTCCACAAGAGAAAGAGCAGACCCTGGCCCAGTGGGTGGAGCGTATGTCAGCCCAGAAGGGGACCGGAGGGGTCCAAGACCCCAGCAGCTCCCCTGCACTCATCACCTCCCTGCAGCCCAGCCACCTGGTCTCCACCCACCGCCTGGAGACCTTAAGAACTATCAGCTACTGGGTCAGAGCAGCCGATGGGTAAGAGGAGAAGTCCTGTCTGTGTGGCAGAATGAGACGCATCCTTCAACTCCCTCCCAGCAGACTCAGCCAAGTTCCAGAGTGTCTCTCAGCCCTTCTACCATTTCTTTTGCATTCAATCAGCAAATCTTCACTAATCACCTACTATGTGTCAGGCACCGTTCGAAGCACTGAAAATTCAGGAGTGAACAAGACAGGAAGTTCCAGCAGAGGAGACAGACTGAAAACAAGTACACAGAGAAGTAAACAATAGTTGACAACGTGCACTCGGAATGAAACTAAACGGGGAGCTGGGATGGAGTGAGGGGTGTGGCTGAGGCATCTCCAACAAGGTGCACAGGACCTGCTCTGTGGTGAGAGCACACTATAGCTTTAACCTGATGAAGACAAGCCAGCCACGTAAGGATCCAGGGGGATAGCCTCCCAGGGAGAAGCGTATTAAGTGCAAAGGCCCTCGGGCAGGAATACACTGGAACGCTAGAGGAGCAGCAAAGAGGCTGGAGGGCCTGCAGCTGAGCGGGTGCTGGGCGAACAGAAGGAGGGGACGTGGGAGGAGTGAGCAGGGCTGGGGCGTGCAGGCCTTGGGCTAAGGCACACGTGGGGAGCTATGCTGGGGCTCTGAGAAGTCACTGGAGGGAGCCAAGCACCGAGCGCTGTGATCTGATTTGCAGTTTTCAAAGCTCTATCTGGAGGCTGTGCGGTTGCAAAAGAGCGCACTCACAAGGTAAGGCGTGGACGCTTGTTAACGCGAAGGTGATACGGCTCTCTCGCTGAAGCCAGATGCAGGCGCTGCGGGAGAGGGGGCTGTCCGGAGCCAGGGAGCCTGTCTCTGGTCATCTCAGCTCCAGGGACTTTCTTCTGGGCCCCTCTCTGCTCCTCTGAACACAGGCAGTCACTCCAGCCGCAGCGCACATGCCGCCCTACGAAGCCTAAGCTGTCTCTGGGTCTTCCAGATTCCCAGGGCAAAGCGGCGGGCTGGCCCAGCTCTGGTCAAGTGTCCAGCCCGAGAGGCCAATCAGCACAGCCAGGGAAGGGCAAGGCCACCCAGGAAATCACGGCCACCACTATAGGTAAGAAAACTCTCAGAGAAGGGAGCCTGGGCAGGGCAGACAGCTCCGAAGTGCCCTGTGCCGGGCAGTCCCCAGAATTCCCTCTCGGCAGCCTGCCTTGCCTTCCTCCATCCCTGTGTCCGTCTCAGCAACCCCACCCCCCCAAAGGAGTGATGAGAAGCCCACAGTCCTGACTACAGAAAACAGCAAAGCACACTAAGCAGAGCTTACTTTCATGTGCCAGGCGCTGTTCTAAGTTCCCACGCACTCACTGGTCTAGTTCTCAAGCCACACAAAGGAGTAAAATGTTATTAAGTTCCATTTATCGGACAGCGAAACTGAGGCCCAGTGAGTAAGTCCTCTTACCCAAAGATAGCGAAAGGCACGCCGTGACCCAGGATTCCCTCCCACCCAGGCTGTAACTCACAGAGGCCCCACTCTTAATCACGCTTTGGAGAGAGAGGTTAAAGTTAGGAAGAAGCGACTTGACTTTTCTGCTTGATCTTGAAGGAGCGGTTGGGAATCACTTGGGCCCAGTGACTGCCTGATGTGGCATCTCAAAAAGAGTCTCAGCCAAGAACAGGCCCTCCAGGGTAGCATTAAATTTCCCGGTGGTGAAAGAACAGAAGCAAGGCTTAGCCCACTCCCAGGGCGACGCCGCGCCAAGAGTCCTTTCGCGAGTTTCCGGAGTGGGCGGTATATCAGACTGGGCCAGTGTTTCTCACACGCCCCATGAGCGGCTCCTGACGGGGAATATGGCGCTAGATTACACTGAATCACATCATGGGAGTGATTTCCTTCCCAATCTCTTCTAACCCTTCAGATCGTCTCCAGGAGGGAAACCCCAGTTTGGGGCTAGCTTGTCCTTCACATCGTCTAATATTTGGCTCATCTTCTGTTTCAAACAAAGAAAAGGCAGAAGTATCCAAATCGCGAATTGGATAGCATGTTTCTTATGTTTCACAACACACACACACACACACACACACACACACATACACACACACACACACATACACACACATGCATAGTATTTAGTTTTCTTCTATTTTTAGTGTAAGTTGTGCTGGTTTTCTGTTTCCAATTGTAATATAAAAAGCTTCCTTTAAATTCATTTATATAAGGAAAATGCAGCCAATACAGAGCCAAAAAAAAAAAAAAATCATAGAACAGGGGTATGTGGCTAAGAACAAATCCACAAAGGTGAGATGAGGAAAACCAAAACATGGCCACGAGATAAAAGAATTCTGCACTTCCAGGCCCAGTCCAGCCAAGAGCTTGCAGATCCACCACCCTGCACAACCCAGGAGCGCCATCCACGCTTGGCGATTTATATGAATGACATTTCCCGGGGTTGTGCAGTGCACAACCTGCATGGACATCTTCCTGGAGCTGCAGTGCACAACCCTCCACAGCGGCCACGAATATTTTTAGAGTAACAAATATCCCGAACAGAGGAAGGAAGAGGGGTATCTCTCTCTGCTCAGCTGCCCTGAAACTGGCAGCCAAAATTTCCTCCTTGCAAATGACAGCACTTTAGAGACGTCTCCCTCTGACAGTGTCCCCATGCCCAGGGGGGGCCACCAGGCCACTCCAAGAAGAGCTGGCACTCCTCAACCCATCCCAGGAGAAATGGAAAGAAACACAGGGACAGTGTCTTCGGCGAGGCTTCAGGTAGACAAATAGCAAGGCAGCAGCACATTCAAGTCAAAGGCAGCGGCGACACTGCCTCAGCGCCAGTTTGAGCACTTTGAAGAGCAGAGGATCCCCGAGCCAGCCTCTAGATGATATGGATGAAACCCAGCTCACCGGAAGAGTCAAAAATTAGCTCAAGATTGAAGAATTCATAGTAAAAATATCAAAGTAAAAAAAACCAAAAACCTATAAAATACACAACCGTAAAAATAAAACAATGGGAGATATTTGTTACCCACATCCCGACTTAACTCTAAAAGTCACACAGGAGAATTGGAAATCAGTGGAGGTCAGAGGAAAGCAATATTCAACACCCAGCTTCAATTTTCTTTTCTCATAGAAAAGGCCTAAGCTGGAAAATTACCTCCGGGTCAAAGGCCACGCAGCTGACACACTTCTCTGGTCTCCCGCCCCACCCCCACATCACAAAGGTAAGTATCTGCCTAGGTTCGGGTGAGCAGGTAGAACAGAGATTAGAATCGAGGCCTCACTTGTCCTCGACCGGCCCCCCACCCCACATGGCTCTTTCTGACCCAGGGCCATTGAGAACGAGCCTCTCATGTCCTCTAGAGATTTCCCACGCTGATTTAAAAAAAAAAAAAAAGAAGAAGAAGAAAATCAACTTTGAGCACCACAGGCCAGGCCAGTACAGAACATATTCTCCTTCTCTTCTTCCTCTCACACACACACACACACACACTACTGTACATACACAGACACGTTTCCTTTCACTGAGGCCCCCAGCCTCTCATCCTCTCCCCCTGGCCTCCTGCCTCCATCAGCCACAGGGATGTTTACAGAGCCCAGACCTGAATTCTGTTCCGGCAAGCTCCATGGTAATTTCAGTTCACCAGAATCATCTTGTTTCTCAGACATTTATTAAAAATGCACCCCGGGAAGATTTATATTCTCCATGACCAATACTTTCGCTTTAGAACTCATCTTACAGACATGCTCTCACACTAAAAATAACACAAGGCGAGATAACTACAGCATTATTAATAACAAAGGACTAGAAATAACCAAATGTCTGTTAATTAAACAACAAATATATATATTCAATGTATGGAAAACAATATCACCATTAAAAACAAACAAGGCAGTTTCTTTTCTCTCTTTTCCAATATATAGCCCAGAACATTAATATTAACTGTCAGATTAATACAGAACACAGAGTATCAATATTATGTGAAGAAGTGGAACCTCACAGAAGTCTGAGACCCAGTGGGCACTCAGAATAAATTCGAACAACTCCCTACCCCTCCTCTGTCCAGTGTGGTCAACTCTTGACCTTCTCCTATCAGACGCCATATGCATTGCTGCCCATTGCTGCAGTAACAAAATGGCCACAAACTTAATGGCTTAAACGACATAAAAATTGGGAACTTATTAAACTATACTAAAAATCTTTTCTTGTAATTTATATGTCACAATTCCAATGTGGGTCCCACTGGGCGACACAGCCGTAAAAGTTGGGCACATGGGTTCCTTTGGGGAGGCTCTAGGGAAGATTCTACGCCTTTCGAGCTTCAGCTACGCCTCACTGCCTCCGCACCTTCCCTTCCACCATCTGCAACATCAGCCCGTTGATTCTCTCCAATACGCGCGCCCTCCTTCTCCCTACTACACCTGAGAGCATTCTCTCCACTTTTAAGGATTCGTGGTGACCAGCTTGGCTCCTCTTGGAAAATCCAGGATAATCTCCCCAATTCAAAATCCTTCATTGAATCATATCTGGAAAAAGTCCTTCCACCATGTAAGGGGGCATATTCACGTCACAGGATTGCTGTGTGGATATCTCGCGCAGGGGGCAATGCCGGGCTGCCTTGATAGCCTGACCAGCCCCTGGTGAATATTCGCTACTCGCAGACGCAAGCACTGCGGATTATGCAATCTGTCCTCGTCTGTAAGGAAATGCCCTTTCCCACCTGTCCGATTCTTATGGCGAGACCACCCTTCAAGGCTGAATTCCACAGTCCCTCCTCCCTTGGTGAAGCTCCTCCCTGATTTCCCCAGGTGTACACCCAGGACACCGCCAGCACTTGGAAAGACCCCTCTGTGTGACACTTGTCACTTGGAACGTGCCTGCCTGTGCCTCTCACAGCAGCCTGAGCAACTTAAGAGTGGAACTGACTTATTCATCCACGTGTCCCACCATTCGGCGGATGTGCCTGGCACACGGGGTGGGAGTGTGCCCTCTACAGACAATGCATGGGAATATGAACAAGGGACCAAGTCCTCTACATTGCCATGCTAATCCAAAACACAATTTTACGTGTCGTGTGCTGTTGAGCACTGGCCTCATCGCCTGGCCTACGACAGAAGCCCCATAAATATTTGCTTTGTAAATAAATGAATATGCATGCTTAATATTAATGGAACATTTTCTATGGATAAGCAGGGTACTTTGCTAAGCTCTTTTATAAGCTCTGTTTAATTGCTCCACCATGACTCTCAAAGGAGTTCCACTATATACTCCTTTGCGTAGTTAACACTGGTTGCTGTGCAAAACACCCCCAAAAATCCCAAAAGCCAATCTTTCAGCTGCTCTCTCTCCCGCATGACTCCTCCACGCAGTGACTCAGGGACCTCAGGCTCCTTCCATGGCCTAGCTGCACCACAGACAGGGGAGAGAGAGCACGGGGGGCACACTTATACTTACCTTACCCTCGGCCGGAAGGACACACAGATCACCTCCATTCATACTGCACTGGGCCACCCGCCACATGGCCAGTGCCACAGCAGAGGATGCTGGGAAATGCAGGGAGCTCTTGATATTATAAGCTAATAGCGATCCTGCCAGTATTACAGTGATCTCCTCATTCTATTGCCAGCAAAGAGGCTCCGATGGAATGGAGACGCTGCCCAGGATTTGCAGCTAGTCTGTGTCGGACACCAGTTCAACCCGTCTACACGACCATGCTCCCCAACCATTGCTTGCTCAGATGCGCACATCCCGTGTAGCCAAAAGAAGGCCACCGCGGGAGGCAGGCCAGGGACATTGCTGGAGTGGCAGGAAGGACTCCGACCCAGGATGGGACATCGCTCTGGACCGCCCCTCGTGGCGAAGATCTCACAGGATCGCGGGAAGAGTCTGGGTCGCTAAGCTTCCTGGTCTATTTGCTTCCCCCACTGCTGTCAGTTTATATTCATCAGCGCCCAAATGATGACACTTATAGAGCTTAGATGTGTGCTTGATTTTCCCTCCAGACTACATTGCAAGAGGGGAAACAAAAATCTATTTTTTTTTTGCCAGCATCAGATGAAGCCTTAATGAAAACCAATAACTTTCTTTTCAGCACAGCAGCCTCCCTGAGCTATCCCTGGCTACAGACGCTTCCAAAGCCACAGAGCCAGATTATTTGGCAAAGTTGTTTACTGTCTAGAAAGAAATACATTGTTCCTTCCTTATGTTTCTCCTCTCCTCCTCCCTGCAACCTTCTCCCGCCTCGTCAAGTTAGCCCTTTGCCCTTGTAGTTTAAAAATTGTAATAAAATAGGTCCCCCTCGCCCCAAGTTGCTTTTGCATTGACCCCCCGGATGTTGTGTCCTCTCTCCAGACAGACTCCTCTCATTCTATCTGCCTGTTTCTGTCTCCTGCACTGGAAGACATCTCAGGCCACGACAAACGATAATGCCTCGGCCAACTTCCCATTATTCAGGGCTGATTATTCCAAGAGTGGCTTATTCGGCTTCTTGCCTCCCCCGCTCCCTGCCACCCTGGCGGCACTGCTCAGCACCTCCATCCACACGCAAAGAAAAAGAGTTTGCAGAATCCCCATCCACCAGACACCAGCGGCTGGTCAGCCGCTTCTATGGCACTCCTGGCAGGAGGCGCGAGGGAATCCTGACCACGCCTGCTCATCCTGCCTCTTCCCACAACATAGGTGATTCAGAGCTATGCCATCATTTTTCCAGAGAAAGTGGAGCTACGGCCACCGAGTAGCCTGCAGAGATCTTCCACCGTCAGGGCTCCCCAGCCTGTGATGTCTGTGCAGCCTGATGGCAGGGTGGTTTCCCTACCCAGCGAAACATGTCGCAGGATCATTGTGGAATGGTGCAGCGCTAATAAATACAATGAAATCTTTTTACATTTTATTTATTTGTTTGAGAGAGAGGGAACACACGCAAGACGAGAGAGAGAGAGAGAGAGAGAGAGAGAGAGAGAGAGAAATTACAAATGGGGAGAGTGGTAAGTTGGATAGATAAAGCAGCTCCCTAGCTGAGCAGGGAGCCCGATGGTGGTTCAATCCCAGTGACCCTGGATCAGAAGTGACTGAGCCGAAGGCAGATGTTCACTGACTGAGCCACCCAGGCGCCTCTATACAATGATTTTTTTAAAAGCAGTGAGAGGCAGAAGGCGATCACTCCTCACATAAAGTCTCTTCCGGCTCGGCTATCCAAGAAGGGCCTCACTTTCAGACACAAGACCCTTCCCCACAAAGCCCCAAAGTCTTGGGGAATCTGAACTGCGGGCTACTTACTAAAGGACTCTAGAAAAGACAGGGGACTCTCCTGGGGAAATCCTTTCCAGGGGTCCACAAGAGAAAGAGCAGACCCTGGCCCAGTGGGTGGAGGTATGTAAGCAGCCCAGAAGGGGACCGGAGGGGTCCAAGACTCCCAGCAGCTCCCTGCACTCATCACCTCCCTGGGCAGCCTCAGCTCACCTGGCTTCATCCCACCGCCTGAGACCTTAAGAACTATCAGCTACTGGGTCAGAGCAGGCAACAGAGGGTAATGAGGAGAAGTCCTGGTCATGGCAGAATGAGACGCATCCTTCAACTCCCTCCCAGCAGACTCAGCCTAAGTTCCAGAGTGATCTCTCAGCCCTTCTACCATTTCTTTGCATTCAATCAGCAAATCTTCACTAATCACCTACTATGTGTCAGGCACCGTCAAGCACTGAAAATTCAGGAGTGACAAGCCAGGAAGTTCCAGCAGAGGAGACAGATCTGAAAACAAGTACGCACACAGAGAAGTAAACAATAGTTGACAACGCGCACTCGGAATGAAACTAAACGGGAGCTGGGATGGAGTGAGGGGGTGGCTGAGGCATCTCCAACAAGGTGCACAGGACCTGCCTGCTGTGTGGTGAGAGCTAACTACTATTAGCTTTAACCTGATGAAAGACAAGCCAAGCCACCGTAAGGATCCAGGGGGAAGCCTCCGGGGAGCGTACAGTGCAAAAAGGCCCTCGGCAGGGATAACACTGAACGCTTAGAGGAGCAAGAGGCTGGAGGCCTGCAGTGGCCGAGCAGCAAGTGGGCAACAGAAGGAGGGGACGTGCGGGAGGAGTGAGAGGGGCTGGGGCGTGCAGGCCTTGGGCTAAGGCACACGTGTGGAGCGCTATGCGGGGCTCTGAGAAGTCACCTGAGGGAGCCAAGCACCGACAAATGCCGGATCTGGATTTGCAAGTCTTCAAAGCTCTTAAATCTCGGAGGCTGTGCGGTTTGCAAAAAGAGCGCATCACAGGTAAGGGCGTGACGCTTGTTAACGTGCCGAAGGTGATACGGCTTCTCGCTGAAGCCAGATGCAGGCGCATGGGGAGAGGGCTGTCCGGAGCCAGCAGAGCCTTCTGCAGTCACTCTCAGCTCCAGGGACTTTCTGGGCTCCCTCTCTGCTCCCTCTGACACAGGCAGGTCGAACGTCACCGCACTGCACATGCCGCTCCCTACAAGCCTAAGCTGTCTCTGGGTCTTCCAGATTCCCAGGGAGGGCGGGCTGGCCCAGCCTCGGTCAGGTCGTTCGGTGCCCGAGAGCCAACGGCACACGCCAGGGAAGGGGCAGGCCACCAGGAAAATCACGCCACCACTATAGGTAAGAAAACTCACAGAGAAGGGAGCCGGGAGGGGGAGACAGGCCCGAAGGCCCTAGTGCCGGCAGTCCTCAGAATCTCTGTAATGCCCGCAGCCTAGCAGCCTTCCTACACCTGTGACCGTCTCACTAACCCCACCCCCCACTCACGAGCAGGCTCACAGAGTCCCTTTGGATTAGGAAGCAAGCAGAGCAACAACTCCAGAGAGCAGGGGAATCAGACGCAAAGGGGAGGAGAGGGGACTGCGGTGATCCTAAACATTGGGCCTGGGGTGTGGAGGTGCGTGGCTTCTGCTCTGTAGTCCCTGTGAAACCAGGTATTTTGCCAGGCAGATAAACAAGAGTCACGCGTACGAAGGTCAGGCGTGACGCCTTGAACATGCCACGGTTGGTGCCTGCGCCAGCCAGGCCTGTAGGCAAGGCTCAGGCACGATGCACACTCAGTCAAGTTCCGTGTGCACAGCAGCGCACAGAGGAAGGAAGAGAGCCCTAGAAGGGGCAGGGGAGTGGGCTGCTCCTCTTGCGGCCTCATAGGGGCCCTTCCTCAGACTGTAGCTCTGCACCCAGCCAGGCTGGAATACGCTAACTCAGAGCCGCCACCACCGAGGCCCCAAGCAGAGCCAGAGCTGGCACCCTGTGGGACTCGGGGCCTGCGCCTCCAGCCATCAGCGGTGCGGTACAGAGGAATGTTCTGGAAGACAGTGGCTGAGGGAGATCGTGGGGGT
>NW_024424452.1:17833782-17880073 GCF_017311325.1 Ursus maritimus | reverse complement strand
ACTCCACAGAAGGCCACCAGAGTCCTCTGGAGTTAGGGAAGCAAGCGAGCAACACTCAGAGACAGGGGGATCCAGACGCAAAGGGGCAGAGAGGGCTGCGTGTGGGATCCTAAACATTGGGCCTGGGGTGTGGAGGGCAGGGCTGCTCTGCAGGTCCCGAAACCAGGAGCCAGGAGCAGACAAACAAGAGTCACTGCGTCAAGGTCAGGGTGATCGCCGGAACATGCCCACGGCCGGTGACCAGGCGCCAGCCAGAGCTGATGGCGCAGGCATGACAGCACTCATCAAAGTTCGGTGTGCACAGCAGCGTCAAGAGGAAGGAAGAGAGCCCATAGAAAGGGGGGGGGAGGCTCGGTTTGGCTCCTCTTGCGGCTCAAGGGGCTTCCCCAGACGGTGTGCCTTCTGCACCCCAGCCAGGCGAATTAACTGCCAACTGCAGAGCCGCCACCACCGAGGCCCCAAGCAGAGCCAGAGCTGGCACCCTGGGACTCAGGCCTGCGCCTCCAGCCATCAGCGGTGCGGTTACAGAGGAATGTTCTGGAAGACAGTGGCTGGAGGGAGCATCGGGTGGGGGTAAAAGTGGCTTGGGCGGCTGGGAAGCAGGAGCCGGGGAGGGGTCCCCTCTCAATCTGCAGGGCAAGGAGGGCAGGAGGGAGACAGAAGCAGATTCAGCAGGATTAAGCCATGAGGAGCCAGGGGGACAGTGAATGAGAAAAAGAAGACAAGAGAAAGATCGGGACAGAGCAAGGCAGAGGCAAAGGAAGCAAAAAGAGAGAGAGGTAGAGACGAGAGCAAGGGGAAAAGAGTCTGCCCGAGAAGGAGACCAGGTTCGAAGCCAGGAGCCACAATGAACATAAACGACCTGTGTCAGCCTGCTAGCAGCACTAAGCGGGGGCCTTCAACGACAGAAATCGACCATCTCTCAGCAAAGTGCGTTCCTTCCAAGGGCTGGGAGGGAGACTGTCCCAGGCCTCTCTCCTTGGCTCCTAGCCGGCCGTCTTCGGCGTTCACGTGGCGTCCTCCTTGCACGCATGTGTCACTCCAAATTTCCCCTTCACATAAGGACACCACCCCAATGACCTCATTTAACTCAATTACCTCTGTAAACAGCCTGTCTCCAAACAGGTCACAGTCTGAGACACCAGGAGTTAGGACTTCAAACTATGAATACTGGGGGGGTGACATAATTCAACCCATACCATTACTTAACCCCTCTGCGCCTCAGTTTCCCCATCTATAAAATGGGCACAACGATAAAGGATCATTCTGAGGATTTGGTGAGTTGCCGAACATAAAGTGTGTCATGTAGTAAATACTTCGTAATTATTAATTACATTGCAATCTTTATTATCGTTACTTGGTGTGGCAGGCAGATTAACGGCCCCCAAAGATGGCCACGCCTTAATCCTCCAAAACTTGAAGTATGTTCCTTTCCATGACAGTAGGGATTTGGCAGATGTGATTAAGGTTGCAAATGTTGAGAGGGTGAGACTATCTGGGAATATCCAAGAGGACCCAATGCAATCACATGAGTCCTCAAAAGCGGAGAACTTTTCCCGGCTCTGGACACAGACAGATGCAATATGAAAAGAACTTGACCGCCTATTGCTGGCTCTGAGGATGGAGGAAGGGCTCATGAGCCCCAGATCGTGGCGACCTTTGGAAGCCAAGGACATCCATCAGTTTACAGCCAGCAAGAAAACAGGGACCTCACTCCTACAACCTCAAGGAACTAAATTCTGCCAACGAGAAGCATAAGCAGAAACAGATTTTCCCCTAGAACATCCAGAAAGGAACACAGCCTACCAGCCACCTTGGTTGTAAGTGGGTGAGATGACAGGGCACCGTTGACCTCCAGAACTAAGATAATAAATCTGTATTATGAAGCCACTAAATTTGTAGTAAATTTGTTACAGCAGCAGTAGGGAGCTAATACATTCTGGACACACCAGGCAAACGGCAGTGAGTGATCTGGTGGACCAAGGCCTCTGGCTGGAAACTGGAATGGCATCAGTGTCCCCTAAGGCCAGTGAGCAGTTCTGGCAAGCACAGAAGTCCTCTGCCCGCCTGGAGGACTCCCAAAACCAGACCTCTGTTGCTGGCACACCTTTGAAGAGCAAAAGCCAAGGCATAGCTGTGCCCAGGCGGGGAGACACCTGAAGTCCCCGGAGGAGCGAACAGAGTCCCTGGGCCCCACACTACAGACCCTCCACCGGGGGCTGAATAACGGACCCAAAGATGTCCCTGTCCTAATATTCAGATTCTATAAATACATTACCCGACATGGCAAAAGGGACTTTGCAGACGTGATTATGGATCTTGAGTTGAGAAGATGATCCTGCATTACCTGGGTAGGTCCAAGGTCATCACAAAGGTCCGTGTAAAAAGGAAACCAAAGGCTCAGAGTCGGAAAAAGGAAAGATGTGACAATAGAACTAGAGATTGGCACGTGGTGTGATTTGAAGATGGAGGAAGGGCCGTGAGCCAAGGAATGCAGGCCGCCTCTAGAAGCTGGAAAAAGCAAGCAGACAGATTCCCCTCTGAAGCCTCCAGGAGGAACGCAGCCCTACAGATACCTTGATTTTAGACCTTCTGATGTCCACAACTGTAAGAGAATTATGTTTTAAGCCACTTAAGTTTATGGTCATTTGAGGCCCCCCCCCCCAGCCAAGATGGGTTTCCTTGGCAGCCAGCTCTGGCCCTCCCCTGGACCACGGCGGTAGCCTCCCTGTGGCCTCGCTGCCTTCCCTCCCACTGCCTTCCATCTGTTTCAAGTTTCACCGGGGAGATCTTCTAGAAAAGTAAATCAGATTGCATCACTTCCCTGCCTGCCCTCCCAGCACTTTGGGTCACACTTAGAATAAACTCCAAGTCCTCTCGGTGGCCGGCAGGGCCCTAGACCAGTGGTCCTCAACCCTAGCTGCGCATAGGAGCCCCCTGGACGCCCAGGAGGTGGGTCCAGGTGTCAGGACTTTTTTTTTTTTTTTAAGATTTTATTTATTTATTTGACAGAGATAGAGACAGCCAGCGAGAGAGGGAACACAAGCAGGGGGAGTGGGAGAGGAAGAAGCAGGCTCCCAGCGGAGGAGCCTGATGTGGGGCTCGATCCCATAACGCCATGATCACGCCCTGAGCCGAAGGCAGACGCCTAACCGCTGTGCCACCCAGGCGCCCCGGGTGTCAGGACTTTTAACTCCTGGGGCTCCAATGCACAGCCAGGACCCAGCCCAGGGGCCCTGCACGAGGTGCCCTTCCTACTCCCTGCCCCAGCCCCACCACTCACGGTACTCTAATCCTGGGGCGTCCGCACTGCTCCCCACACCCCTGGACACTGTCCAGCCTCAGACCTTTGCACCTGCTTGCCCTCCTCCCCCAGAAGAAGGGAAGACGCTTGCCCTGCTTTCCTTCTTCCTTCTTCGGTGGGGCTCATGCCCTCAACGAGGACTTCCTGACCCCCAGTAGAAGATGGCACCCACCCCTGCACCCCCTGCCCCTTGACCCCGCTGTATCTGGCTCAGCGGCACACAGACTTGACCATGGGAAGACACATTCGTGTGCACACTCATTGTCTGTCTCCCCAGACCAGCTCCACGGGGGCAGGGAGTCTCCCTCCGTCTCCTTCTCGCATAGACGGCACGCCCCTACATGCTAAATGAGTAAAACGTTTTGCTGCTACCTTTGGTCTCCTGTGCTCCCAGGAAGGCTCAAGATGGAAGCAGACTCGGCACCTCGCGCCAGCAAAGAGCACTGGAGCTGGAGTCCGCGGACTCCGCGGAGTCTCTGCGCCCCTCTGTGTGTGTCAGTTTCTCATCTGTAACATGGGGGCGATGTCTTACTTCAGCCCACTCCACGGCTGGGAGCAGCATCCCCAGGTGGGGGCCCATCTTGTCCTAGCTGCCGGCACCAGAATTCCTCTGGGGAACAGAAATCACTTTGTTGAGGAAAATGGTTTAACAAGTAGAAGGTGAGGGTCCCGCCACGTGCATGCGCAAGATGGTGCGTTGCCTCCAACGAGGAAGGGCCTCGGGGGGAAAAGGAAGGGCCTCTATGTGATGAAGGGGGTGGCATCAGGTACTCCCTGGAAAAGCAGGTGGAAGGAGGACGGGCCAGCCAGAGGCCGGAAGCCCCGCACTGTGTGAGGCAGCCTCCCACGGAGCCTCAGGAAAATCGGCAAATGCTCTGAGCCTCTTTAAGAGGGTTGGTCCGCATCTCCTCTGGGAGCCGCCCCCCCTTCAGGGGGAGGGTCAGCTGTGAGAGACACTCACCCCCAAGTGCTCAGGAGGGAAACCTGCAGATAGGAGGGGGGCTTGGACCCCAGAGCCCACACGTGCTCTGGGGAATTGCACCCACGTGCCTGGTTCTCGGGAGGCACAGAGGCCCCGGCCGCCACTACGGGAAGAATTAGACTGAACTCGGGCTCGTATGGGAGACACTTCTGCACGCTGAGAAGTGCTGTTTGACCTTGAGGGGTCACCATCCCAATGCCATTTGCTGCCCCCAGGAGCCTTGTGGACCCCAAAGCCCGCACCCGCTGGGCAGCAAGCCCCCCTCCGTTCTCCAGCACATTCGTCCACATTTGCCTCCGAGAGGAGAGCCATCCATCCCCCTCCCGCCTGACAGAGTCTCAGCTCCGGAGGCCTGGGGTCAGGAATAATGGAGAAGGTTGGCGCCGACGATCCCTACACGGGCAATCACTCCTAGGCGACTGATCCCCCGCAGGAGTGGGGGGGCACAATCTAGAGCTTCCGCAGGGCCACAATCGCAAACTCCACATGCGGCCTCCCCCTCCACAGTTGCCCTTGACACGAAGTCTGAACAGCGCTGCGGTTGGACTGGCTGGGCCCCACTGGGCCAGCCTCAGCCCTTCCCAGGACAGTGGAGCAGGGCCGGAGCCTCCGCAGGCAGGGCTGGGGACAGGGGGCTCTGCAAGGCCAGGCACGCTTGCCCACATGGGGGCTCCCGGTCAGAGGCGCTCCCAGGAGGGTGAATGACGGCCCAGCACACAGGTCCAAAGGGCCATTTGGAGGGGAAGCTCACCCTGATTGCCAGCATGGTCTCCTGGAGAGTCTCCGGATTTGCAAGGTAGAGGGACTAGCTGGGACCACAGTCACCAGACAGGGAGGGGCAAATCCTGGCGAGGAGGAGGCCGAGCCAGTGCTGACTCCCACAGCCAGCCCACCTGAGCCGGGGCCCCTGGCTCGGCACCTGCAGGGCCTCCCTGCCCCTCGGGGTAGGGGTGGGGCTGGGGGGCTGGGTCGGGGTATACAGATGAGTGTTACCCAGCTCCATCTGCTGGGCCGGGCAGGACCGCCAGGCCTTCCTATTGTCCAAGAACCTGAACTCTTAGGTGAAATCTCCTAATTTTTCTAGTTTGAACTAAGAGGAACCTACCTATTTGACCTGAATAGCCACCCGGTCTGGTGGCTGGAATCTGGCCATGACCGTGGTCCCTTTCAGACCATGTGGACTAGAGGCCGTGGCTTGGGGAACTGGCAGAGCAACTATCTAGAAGAATCCCGGAGGATTCACCGATACGGAGCTGAGGTACCTAACTAATTGGGACTTTTATGTGGGAGAGAAAAAAAAGCTTCTATCTCGTTTAACCCACTGTCATTTTAGGTGTTTGGCTCCGTGATCAGAATCCTAACTAACAGACTTGGCCACGAATTCCACTGCAGGATGCTCGGGGAGCCCAGCCAACCCGTGCCAACAAGCACCGGCAGGCAGCCCTGACCTAAGGTGACGTTCTAAATGGAACCTACTGGATCACGTCACCCCCCCCCCCACCTACTTAGGAAACTCGGAGAGTCCGCATCAGCTCAACTGAGCCCGAACTCCCTGACAGCCCAAAGCAGGGCCTTCGCAACGAGCCCACCGTTTGGTCCCACCTTCCACGCTCCCCCACTGTCGCTAGAGCTGCTCCAAACTACCCACGGCTCTGAGTCGTCAAGGTCACAGCCTCCTCCAGGCAGCCATCCACTCCCCCAGGCTGAGTCAGTCATGCCCTCCTCTGCCCTCCCACCACCCCTTAAACTAATACCCTATTAATACCCTATTACAGCACACGTCATGAGGCATTCTCATTGCATTTAGCTGTGAAAGCAAGGGCTCTAGAGGCAGATAGGCTGAAACCTCAGTGCCCAAACTCACCAGCTGTGTGATCTTAGGCCAGTCGCTCAGCCTCTCTGGGCCTCAATTTCCTCATCTGTGAACTGGCAATGATATGGATAAGACATTTAACAAGTCAAGAGAGAATGGCTATGGTGCCAAGTGTTCTGCTAGGTGCTGAGCACTCAAAAAGGCGCCTGTCATCGTGCACCTTACACACTCATGGTAGGGACTGACTTGAAATAACATCTTATACCCAAAAAAAGTTACTTCAACACAGCTCTAATAAAGTGACAAAGGAAAAGTACAATGTGTGGATGACCAGGAGAAGCCAACCAAGTCTGGCAGGGGGGCCAGAGAAAGCTTCCTTGAGCGGGGGACATTTACGAAGAAAAACAAAGGAGGAGCTGGGTGGGCAAGTGACGAGGAGAGCCACAGGGAGCAGGAATAGCATGTGCAAAGGCCCTGGGGCAGGAACAGAATTTTCTTTTCCAGGAACCCCAAAGGATAATGATAACAATGTTTGAAGTCTCCAGGGCCCAGAACAGCACCTGGCACACAGTAAACATTAACAGCTTTCTGCCAAGTGCGTGAGTGTTTCTGCTTGGAGCCCACCCCCCCTCGGATTCAATGACAGACTGCATCACCACACACTGACGATATGCCTGTGCTTCATGGGCCTGAAGGAAGGTGCAAAGATGGGCCAGTCCTGAACCCTGCTCTGTCACCCTTGCCAATGCCAATGCCAAAGCCAGGAAATGCAAACACGTAGATCCCATACATGAAGTAAAGGCATCGAAGCTTGGGGAGAAGACCAGCCATTATCCACCAAAACCTGTTTCCCATTCTCCTACGATGTTGAAGCCAACATCTGGCCTCCCGGGCAGTAGGCACAGGCACGCAAAGCTCTCGCCAATGGCTTGTGAGTGGAAACTCCAGCTCAGCGATGCAGACATCAGGCAGGCCTCCTCCACACTCTGTCCCAGCTCCTGGGGGCCCAGATTCAACCACAGGGACATTGGAGTGCCCTAGGGGATGTCGGAGCAAGGAGTTGGAAGGAACCAAGATCCTGAAATGGCTGGAGGGACAGGGCTGTCCCAGCAAGCAGGACTATTACCTAAGAGACAAGTAAGGTCTCCATTCTTGAAGCATCTGTATGTCCGGGTCTCTTTGTTCCAGCAACATAGCTTTTCCCTGACTGATACAACATCTGAGCCAGGACGGGGCTCTAGGAGTTTGGAGCAGGAAGTGGCCATTTTGTGCTCCAGGAATCAAGGAAGGCCTCTCGGAGGAGGACAGCATTTGCACTAGGCTTTAAGGAAGCCTATATTCTGAAGAAATTAAAGGGTAGGTACCCACTGGGGAATTACTAAACAGCTATTACAGACAATGAGGCAGAAAGAGAACAAGAATGTAATCCATGTTACAGACTTGGGGACCTGCCTGAGTTCTACTTCAGGAAAAGCAAGCAAGTGGGGAATCTTACGCGCATGCTTCTGTCGCCCTGCGTGAGGACGCGGTGGTAGGTGGAGAGAGGGCAACAGGAAAAATAAGACTCAGCTGAAGAGTGGAGCCAAAGAACACAGGAAGGAGAGGAATTTTCTTAATTTTCACTCGTTCGGGCTAGTTTATCTTTTGACAATGAATACCTAATTACATTATAAATAAATGTTTCTGTGTTTCTAAAGCAAATTAGAAATGGGCTTTTCCTGGCGCCTCGGTGGCGCAGTCGTTAAGCGTCTGCCTTCAGCTCAGGGCATGATCGCGGCGTTATGGGATCAAGCCCCGCATCAGGCTCCTCCCCTATGAGCCTGCTTCTTCCTCTCCCAATCCCCCTGCTGTGTTCCCTCTCTCCTGGCTGTCTCTCTCTGTGTCAAATAAATAAATAAATAAAATCTTAAAAAAAAAAAAAAAAAGAAGGAAAAAAGAAATGGGCTTTTCCTGCCCTCTCAGGAAAGGAGGCACTCTCGGTTCTTACCCAGGCCCTGGGGACAGGGACCACTGCAGGACAGGGGACAGAGAGGAGGAATCAATTTCCAACGAGGTAGGTCTGAGCTCAGTGGTTTTGCAGAGAGAGTAGTCGTAGAGGCAGGGAGTTTGGCCCCTCTGCCGGGGCCAGGAGCCAGGAAGCATGACCTCACAGGGCCAGGAAATGGCTAGCCACTGAAGACCAGGGCAAAGTCCTGTCAGATGAGAGGGGTCCCCTGCTTCCTGAGGCCCCAGGGATGAAAGGTGACTCAGAAAGGGAAGCTCGCCCACACAAAATGTGGCCAGATAAATCACAGCCGCTTCAACGAGTGACTCCTCAGAGCTTATCTGTCCTCGGTCACAAAGGAGAAACTGAGGCAGCTAGGCTGACAAATGGTGAACCTGTCCCTACCGTTTCATAGAGCCTCTCGGTTACGGCGGCAGAGCTTTATCATGGCTGATCCTGGGCTCTAGGAACCCAAGGCAGGAAAAGGCCCTGGACATGGGAAACTGATGATTTTCATAATTCTAGAACAGGGGTCAGAAAAATCTGTAAAAAGCCAGGTAGTAAACATTCTAGGCTTTGTGGGCCTTTTGGTCCCTGCCACAATTCCCCAAATCTAAGGCTGGATCAAAAAAACCACCATAGGGGCGCCTGGGTGGCTCATTCAGTTAAGCATCTGACTTCAGCTCCGGTCATGACCGCAGGGTCCTGGGATCGAGGCCTGCATGGGGCTCCCTGCTCAGTGGGGAGCCTGCTTCTCCCTCTCCCTCTGCCCTTCCTCACGTTCATGCTCTGTCTCTCTCTCAAATAAATAAATAAATAAAATCTTTTTAAAAAAACAGCCACCATAGATAATACATAAACAAATGACCACAGCTGTGTTCCAATAAAACTTTATTGACAAAACAGGCCATGGGCACAATAATGCGATTACCCTCTTTTTTTTGAGACAGAGAGATAGAGCTCATGGCTGTGGTGGTGGGGGCGGGGGAGGAGGCAGAGGGAGAAGCAGGGAATCTTAGGCACTCTGAGCTCAGAACCTGCCACGGGGCTCGATCTCACAACCCTGAGATCATGACCTGAGCTGAAATCGAGAGTCGGATGCTTAACCAACTGAGCCACCCCGGTTTGATTATAAAAAATAGGTGGTGGGCCAGATTTGGCCCCCAGGCTGGAGTTTGCCAGCCCCTGTTCTAGACCATTGGAGCAAAGAGACCCTCAGAGGGAATGGTCTGTTCTGCGATGAGACGGGTGCCTTTAACACAGGTTACCCCGTCCACGACTGGTAAGGGAAGGATGGCGAAATCGTGGAAACACTGTGTCCAGACACGATTTTCCCCAGCATGTTAATATTTTTAAATAGGAATGAGCACTGCCTAAGAAATACCCTTAGCAGGACTGAAGAACTTAAGAGAGGAGCCGGATGTCTGCAGACGTGCCTTCCCTTGTCGCAGGCAGTGGCTGGATTAGCGGCTTCAAGGGCGTCTGTGCTGTGGCGGGATGAAGCCATCCGGGGACACGGCAAATTGAGATGAAGAAGGCTATCAAGTCACCCGTACCTCCCCTGGAAGAACGGATTCACGACGAACGCTACCCTCCCCACTGCGCTTTTAGGCTTGATGGAACGGTTTCCATGAGAAGCCAGGGCCTTCTAGGACCGGTATCTGCGGAGGTGGCCGGCACCTCAGGGTTTAAGGCCAGTGTGGAGCTGACCGCGAGGCTGGGTGCAAATGAGCCCTGGGAGTCCGTGCTCGGGTGTTGATGCGGACTTGTTTCCGGTTTCATCGGTGCTGGGGGGGAAAGCTTCCCTAGAGGTACCCAGCTCTGTTTCCCTCACTGGCCCTGTCTTAGCGCATCATCGTACAAATCATGAGTCTTCCGCGGGGCATTTATGGCATGATAGGGACACCTGGGACGGCTCTCAAACCCCCGCATCCTGCTCTACGGATGAGAACAGCTACCGACAGCGGCTGCTAACATTTATTGAGCACTTGCTGCATGCTGGCATTGTGCTGACTCTGTGGACACTCCCTCTCCCACGATGACCCTGTATTATCGCCCCCTTTTTTTCAAAGATTTTATTTATTTATTTGACAAAGAGAGTGCACAAGCAGGGTGAGCTGCAGAGAGAGAGGGAGAAGCAGGCTCCCCTCGGAGCAGGGAGCCCGATGCGGGGCTCGATCCCAGGACCCCGGGATGGGATCATGGACCTGAGCCGAAGGCAGATGCTTCACCGACGGAGCCACCCAGGTGCCCCTCGCCCCCGTCTCAATAGAAAGGGACATTGAGGCTCAGAGAGGTTAGGGGACCTGTCCACACCAGTAATTAGACCAAAGAAGGGCTCTCTCGCCTCCTGTCAAAACTTCCTGCCTGCCCACCCTGTCCCCAATGCCCCCTCCTCCTTCCAGCGTGCACGCCTGAGAATCCAGCAATTTGCCTCCACCTTCAGAGCTGATTATTCAGAAGACAGAGAGAGAACCCAGGCAGAGAAATTGGATGCTGACCTTCAGGAAAAGCTCCCGCTGACATGTGGGCAAATCAAATCAGGTGCAGTTCTCATGACTGAGAAAGTCAAATTGGTTTGTCCCCTCACTGGAAACTCCAAATTCAGTAGAACCCAGAGAGAAAGGCCACGCGTGAGACAGTGGCCTTGTTGCAGGACCCCCCAGAATCACATTGGGGTGATCATTTAGAGAAGTATGAATGCTGATACTTAATGATAAGTGGGGGCAGGGCATCTTCAAAGGTCAGAGGTCAACTCTGCTTGGCCACAGAGCCATTCAGAGCAGAACGCGCCCAGGACAGAGTGTCAGTGAGGCGGTAAGCAACACGAGCAGACAAGAGTTCAGACTGGCACAGCCACTTCGGAAGACGCTTGGCATCATCTAATAGAGGTACAGGTGCATTCCTACGACCCGGCATCCCCATCAAAGGTGTATGCCCCCAAGTGACGCTCGCGCACGCCGACCACAGCATAAACACGTCGCCTGCAAGCTGATCTTACAGCAGAAAACTATACAGAAAACTATACTATATGTGAGAATGACAGAACCATCACCGTACCCCCGATATGCGCGCATCTCAAAAACATGATATACGACACGTAGGACAAGAGACGCAAGTTACAAAAGAACGTGTATAGTCTGCCTCCTTTTGTAGACCATCGAGGACAGGCAAAATTCAATATGATGCTGTGTAGGGACACGTGAGGGGTAAAACCAGGAAGAACAGCAGAAAGTGATTAACACAAAATTCAGGATAGTATCCAGCTCTGGGGAGGAGGGGGTCTGATGGCGAGGGACACGCAGAGTGGAGGGTTTGATGATACTCCGCTCTTCAGCTGAGGCGGTGAGTATATGGGCGTTTTATTATTATTCTTTATACATGTGTGTTTTACACACTCTTTTGCATAGGTGACATATTTGGCAATCGAATTTTTTTTTAATTTAGAGAAAATGGCCTAGGAGTAGGACAGAGAAAATTTAAGCCCCTGTGAATGTTTAAGGGTCACCCAATTCTCCATACCCTCAGATGAAATACTCAAACATTCTCTATAACATTAAAAATGCAGTTTTTGGCTGAAACCCCCCCGAAAAAAATCAACTAGCAGTAGCTTCAACAATAACAAGAAGGCTGAATGTAGGTGGTTAAGGTTTGCTCTAGTGGCTCAGGGATGTAATTCTCTGAAATTCTCCTAAAGGCACAAAATGGCTGCTGCAACTCCAGACGTCACATCTTCACCCAACCACTCCCACATATGGGAAGTAGGGAAACATCCAGGATGGTGAGAAAGACTTTACTCATATACCCACCTCCTTTCATCAAAAGGAAAATATTTCCCAAAAAAAAAGCCCCCAGCAGAGTCCTACATACATCTTACTGACCAAAACTAGGTCATTTAACCACTGCTGGCCATGAGGGTTGGGAAAGTATCCGCCCTTTTCAGCCACCTTGTCAGATGGACAAGGAAGAAGAGGGACTGCAGGAAACCACAATGCCTATCCCAACCCACCCCACCTCTAAGCAAGTTAAGTACATCTGCCCCACTATTGATGTCCTCAGATTTGTCAAATAACCCAGGTCCCACTTCATATGGAAACTGGAGTCCATACCACACAGCCCCCAGATGGACTGTTGAGATGTGCCTATTTCCTCCATGAGATCTTTGAAGGATGCTCTGAATCGCCTTTGATCATGATCTGGCATAGAATGATAAACATGACTTTGTCAATCAGTGGATGCTATCAGATGAAGGAAGTCAGTAAATCCTCCCCACTGCTGTGATCTGGCCAGGCTGAACTCTGGTGTATGACGAGACCCAGTCGTCCTGTAGTGCTAACAGCCTATAGAAACGAGATAGGCTAGTCAGAGGAGGCCAGTAGCCACTCTACACACTGGCTACGGATCAACTGGAACACTCGAGCATTAAGGGCTCAAGGTTTTGCTGTGGTGGTGGGCCGTGGCAGCAAAGGGCTGAGAGGAGGGGGCAGAAATCCAGGTGGCACCGGCCTGCAGTCTTGCAGACGATGGCCCTGGAGACGGGGCATTTGTTGGCTTGTTTGCCACAGTCCCCACCACTCCCTATTGTCTCTCCAACACTGAGGCCAAGGGTCGGCTGCTGTTTGGCAACACGCTCACATGGCTCTTCTCACCCTTGGCCACTTCCCCCAGTTTGGGGTTACCTGTCTGGCCTTGTAGGCACTTGAGTTTGGGATCCTTGAACTCAAACAGGGAAGATGGTCAGGTTTCCTGTTCTTTGGTGAAAGTAACAAGTCTACTCTCACATCAATGGCTCCACTCATTCTGGGGTGCTCATGCGGAAAGTGATTGAAGTCAAAGACTCCGTGCCTGTGCCCAAAGAGATTAAAATCAGCCCTCCCGTCTTGCTGGGCATTGGTGACTCAGTCCACGCAATGAAGGCAACATGCAAACGACTCCGTGGGGTGTCGTCTTTGTGCACCGGCTCAGAAGCTGCTCTGGGGGTCACTCCAAAGTGCAGCTCGTCATGACTGGTACGCAGTGTGTCACTCCAGGAAAGCTGAGAACTGACTGACAATCACAAAATTGGGAAGTCAAAGGAAACCCAGAAAAATGCATTACGGGGATGCATGTGGCAGCATTTCTGCAGTAACGCTGACAACTAGCACTCGTCGGAAACTTCCCACGTGCCGGCCATTGCGCCAAGTACCCGAACCCCGACGGATTCACTTAACCTCACTGAAGCCCTCGGAGGGGAGTGCCATTGTCCCTATTTCAGATGGGGTGTGGTAGCCAGCCCCTACATGACTCCCAGGGAGCCTCACCTCCTTCTCTTCACACCCTTGTACGGTCCCCCCTCACCCTGAACCAGGGACGACCTGTGTGACTGATTGAATCCTGCAGCAGTGACAGAGTGGTACGTCCGAAGCCAGGTTACAAAAGGCACTGCAACTTCTGGCTTGGTCTGCCGGGCTCCTTGCTCTGGGGGAAGCCAGTCGCCATGTCTCAAGGACTCAAGCAGTCCCATGGCAGGTGCATGTGGAGAGGGACCCACTGGCCAGCCCAAACTCAGCAGCCATGTGACTGAGCCACCATGGGGGCTGACTCTCCAGCCCCCATCCATGTCTACTGCAGCCTCAAGAGACACCGCAACCCAGAGCCACCCGCCAAAAGCCTCACAAATTCCTCACCCTTAGAAATCTGTGACCAAGAATCAATGATCATTGTTGTTTAAGTCACTAAGTTTGGGGAGATTTGGTAGGCAGCATCTGACAACTAATACAGGGAGGGAAAACTCAGGGAGGGGGACAGAAGTTAAGTAATTTGCCCAACGTCACACATCCGGCAAGTAGCAGAGCCAGGATTTGAACCCAGGACACCTGTCCTGGAGCCCGTGCATCTAACCTATGAGGCCCCTCTGGCTGCTTCTGGAAGAAATTCAGTTTCTGTTTACCTATACCCATTTCCCTTTTCCTGAATGCCTACTCCGCGCTCTAGATTTTATCTACATGAACTCATTTCCCTGTCCCCAACAACTCCGGCAAACAGAGTTTTCTCTCCATTGTATTCTTTCTGTTCCAATGTAATTAACCAAGTAAGGCATCAATACATCCCTCCTTTAGAAAAATCCAAATCGTAGAAGATCCCTAAATCTCCTGAGAGCACCCCCATCCCTACATTCAGACCCCTCTTCCAAACTGACACCCTCAATCTGGTGGGTACCTTACCCCATTCACCTGCATGTTTATGTCCCCAAAAAACTCCACAGCGGAGCAACTAGGGGGTGAAATCCCACAACAGAATACCCCGTGTGACTCCTTTAATTAAATACAAAACACAGGCAAAATTACACTATAGTGTTTAAAGTTGTAGGCTTAGGTGGCAAAATTATCAGGTGAATCACAGCAGTGACCACTAAATGCCAGGAAGTGGGTACTTCTCAGGGTAAAAGTTGGGGGGGTCATTGCAGAGGCATGAGGGGAGTTTCTGGGTGGTGGCAAGTTTCTACTTCGACCTCAGAAGCAGTCATGAGAGGCTGGCTCTGTATTAAGCAGAGCATCTTTATTTTGTGCACCTTTCTTTTTTTTAAGGTTTTATTTCTTTATCTCAGAGAGAGAGAGAGAGAGCGAGAGCACAAGCATGAGCGGAGGGATGGGGGCAGAGGGAGAGGGAGAAGCAGACTCCCTCCTGAACAGGGAGCCGGATGCAGGGCTCAATCCCAGGCCCCTGGGGTCATGACCCCAGCTGGAGGCAGACGTTTAACCAACTGAGCCCCCCAGGCGCCATAATTCACCCTTTCTAAAGGCTTTAAGAAAACACAAGTGTTCTCTTTCTGTTTCATGTGAAATTGATCCTTCTTTCTAAAGGCCGCTTTTGTTCACTCACTAGTAAGTATCCACCTGTCGCCTGTAGATTTACGTCACTCCTTGCACCAGATGCAGTATATACTATCGTGTGAATATTCCATTTACTCAGTCATCTTCCTAGGGAGGAACATTTTGTTTCCAATTTGAACAAGACTGCAATGAACATCTTTGTGTATGGGTACATTTCTCCTGCTCGGGCCCAGCAGTTGGGATTGCTGAAGCAAAGGGTCTGAACATTTAGTTTTGTGGGGTTTTTTTTAAAGATTTTATTTATTTATTTGAGAGAGAGAGAGCATAAGCAGGGGGAGGTGCAGAGGGAGAGGGAGAAGCAGACTCCCTGCTGATCAGGGAGCCCAGCCTGGGGCTTGATCCCAGGACCCCTGGATCATGACCTGAGCCAAAGGCAGACGCTCAGCCAAGTGAGCCACCCAGGCGCCCCCAAACATTTATAGTCTTAATAAATGTTGCCAATTTGCTGTCCGTTGTAGCCACATGTGGGGATCCCACCAGCATTACGTCAAGACCCCCATGCTCCTACAACCTTACCAACTTGTGATATCATTGAGATGGTCAATATTTTTGCCACCTTGGGGAAGGAAAACGGTGCCTCCATTTCATGGATGAAGAAACAGAGGTTCAGGACCTGAAATGCTTTGCCTGGGACCACACAGCAAGGAAGTAGCAGCAAGAGGACTTGAATTCAGATCTTTTGTCTCCAAAACCAAGCACTCCCCCAAGACATGGGGTTTTGCTCCTTAAAGAACACGTGCTCCTGAGATATGCCGCGATGCTGCCTGCTGTGGGGCTACAGGCAACACGCTGTCCCCAGGCTCACAACCAGATGAGGTGCACATGGAGCCTGGCCCAGGGGCTGGCAGGTAGACCACCACCTGCATGGAAATCATCAGAGAGGAAATGAGCCCAGAATGGAATCAACAAGGGGCTGCCGCCGACTCTGATAGTAAATTAGCTACACTTGCCTCTGACACGACACATTTAGAGCAAGGGCTCACCAGGTTCTCGGCTGCTCCCAAGCAATGCGCCACTGGGAGTGAAAAATAAAACAATCCATGAAGCTACAAAACGCAATAATGAATGATAACAGGCCCCAGAACAGCAGGGGAGGATTATTGGAAAATCAGCTAAGAGCCCATCAGAAGAGAGGCCCGGGTGCCTGGCGGCAGGAGACGGTGACGTGTGGCAGAGAGAGGGCAGGGCTTGCAATCAAAGATGTCTGGCTTGAAGTGGCTCCCACACTTGCCGACTAGGTGACCTTAAACACGTCCCTGGAGCTTCTCAAAGACTCAGTCTCCTTGACTGTAAAATAGGGGCGAAAACAGAATACATTTACCTCCTAGCACTGTTACAAGGATTAAATGAGATAGTCACTAGATGGGGCCCAGGGCTGCCAAGCACAGCTGTTCAGGTTGTACACAAACATACCTGAGGCTCAGAGGGACTTCAGTGGAACCCATCCTCCATGCTCAGAGTGGGAGGCTTTCTCAAATTTACCAAAGCCGTGTCCTGGCAGCGCCGGGCACGTAGTAGGTGCCTGATAAACAGGAGTGTTACGTAGCCTGATTTCCCACCTGGGCGCTCCAGCCATACTGACCACGACTGCGACAAGAACTCCTCTCCAGAACCAAGAGAAAGCCCCAGGTCCTGAAAGCAAACCTTGCAGGCCTGAGCAGAAGGAGCTGTGGCCCCACTGCAGCCCACATGGGAAAGGCAGGGGGCGCCAGCAAGAACAAGGGAAGGACGTATCACTGTGTCCTATCCATGCCAAGGAGCTGCCTTGTGCCTGGGGTGTGAAGAGCCACATCAACAGGAAAGGAGACGAGGGGCCCCGGGTGATAACAGGGCTTAACACTCCCCACACAGCAACTCTTGAGGAAGGGTAGGCATGGGGTGCCTGGGTGGCTCAGTCGGTTAAGCATCTGCCTTCGGCTCGGGTCATGATCCCGGGGTCCTGGGATCAAGCCTCGAATCGGGCTCCCTGCTCAGTGGGGAGTCTGCTTCTCCCTCTCCCTCCGTCTCGCCCCCTCGCTCATTATCTCTCTCTCTCTCTCTCTCAAAATAAGTAAATAAAATCTTGAGGGAAAAAAAAGGAAGGATAGGCATGAAGCAGACAGGAACCCCACCTCTAAAGGCCCGTCTCTATATTATTTCTGCCTCAAATGTTCTCCGCTTGATCAACTCACCCATCCTCCCAGGCCCGGCTCAAGGGCCACCTTCTCCAGGAAATCCTCCCTGTTTCCCCAGGCCAGAGCGCTAACTGTATCTTAACCATCCTTGTAACCCCCACCCCCTGTACGTGGACATAATTGGCTTTCAGTGTCTGAGGAAGTCATGAATAAATCAGAAGAGAGCCGCGCCTTTACCCAGGAACCCATAAAAGAGCAGGGATCCCCATCCCCAGCCTTGCTTTTATAATGAGGACCAGTAAGGTCTGAAGTCAGAGAACAGTGTGTTAGGACAGGACAAGGCTGACAGTTGGCGTGACGCACCTGTCACTGTGATGGCCCCGGGGACTGCAACAGGAGTAAAATGTGACCCACAGCCAAGGCAGAGAAATGCCATGGCAGGCGCTGGATGAAGGATAATGAGCTCGGGGGGAATGTTCCTCTCACAAAAAGAAGACTCTCTAGAGCCCTTTAGTCTTGCTGGACGACCTACCCTATAGGACCACACTGTGATCCAATGGGCATGTTTAAGAAACTAGTAAGACAAACACAGTGCTCTGGGTCCAAGGCCAGCCCTTGCTCAGCCAGCTGAGCCCCCAGCTGTCTCGGCCTGGGTCCACCAGAGTCCTGGTCCTGCCCGCCCACCACTCTCCTCTCCAGCTGCAAGCACCTGCAGGGCAAGGACATGTCCCCTGAGATCTTGCGCTTCCTGCACCCGGCGCACTGCAGGAGCTCGGGAAACGTTTCTGAGTGAATGAATGGCAGCCCCAGAGAAATCGGGAGAGGAGCCCCTTTTGCTCCAGCCCCAGGTTGCTCCTCCCTGGAATTTGATTGTGCCAGGGATCTGCCGCACACGACTGCGTGCCCTTGGCAAAAGCCCAAAGTTCGCAAGTGCGGGGAGCAGGATGGGACTGGGGCAACAGCATCAGGTCTGCAGAAGCCGCTTTTGCTGCAGCGACAGGGGGTCCTCAAATCTCAGCAGGTTTCCATACCCAACACTTATTTCTGTTCTTGTCTAGGAGGGGCGGCAGGGCGGCCACGGCTCAACCGGGCTCAGCTGGTCCCGCCGCACTGGATTCCATGTGTCTTCTCCCTCTGGAACCAGAGAGAAAAGACACCCACTACCCAGGGCACTGCGTTGTCAGGCCAGAGGCAGGAGCTAAAGGAAGACGAAGGCTCATGGATACAGCGTACATCACATCTTCTCAGATATCAATGGTCAAAGCAAGTCACATAACCAAATCCAAAGTTAAGGCGGGGCAGGAAAGTACGCACAGCCTCAGAGACACGCAGCAACGGTGGAGGAAATGAATAATCATGAACAAATAATACCATCTATCACAGGACGTTATTTTTCACCCTCCAGCTTCCCCTCTCCTCCATTCCGTGAAGCATATGCCACGTGGTTTGAGCGGGTCTACTCGTCCCCACCACTGGGTGAGCACATGATTTAGGCCAGCCAATTGGAGCGCTCCATTCACACCCCACCCCACCCCCAGACCCCAGTGATTGGTTCAGGAATGGCCATGTGATAGAAACAGGCCAATGAGAGCCTGCCCTGACAGCCTTCTGCCAGAGCGATCAGGGAAAAAAAGCTCTCTTCTGTCTAGTCCTGCAAAGCTGTAGGGTGTGAGTGTAGGACTTACGGGTAGCACGGCCCAGTATGACAGCAATGATGGAACTCTCCGTGCCGCCCGCACAAGAAATGTGACCGGTGCAGGGGAGTTACTCAGGTTTAAATTTTACTTGGGATTTAATATAAATTTTGTTTTATTTTAATCCATTTGCATTTCAATCTGATAGCCATGCAGCCAGCGGCGAACATACTGCATGCATCCAAAGGAGAGAGAGTCTACGATATGAAGGAGCCTCTTGTGACTTTTTTGGGCGCCTGTATCCAATTGAACCTGACGCCACCTCTACTTTGTTGTTTATAAGTACAAATTGATTTCTTTTCTTTGCATAAGGTGGTGGGACTTCCATCATTAGGACTGGAAAGAGTCAATGTTATGGGCAGCACCATCACCTTTCTGGATCCTGTCCTACTACGTGCCAGGCATTGAGCTGATGCGCACACGTCATCTCATTGGTCTTCCCAACTAGACCCATGAGGACCTCAGGAGCCAGACAGCCTAGGATCAAAGCCCAACTTCACTGCTTACTGTCTGTGGGGATTCGGGCAAGGTCCTACACTTCCTGCTGCCTCCGTTTCCTTATCTGTCCAATGGGGATGATGGCAGTCCCTACCTCGAAGGGCTGTGAAGGCCAAGTGAGTCATTACATGACAACATTGCCAAGCTTGTGGCAAATGCTCCCTAGTGTTGACTGTTTTTTTCTTATTTTTCGTCCTGATCCAGCACGTGAATAACCTGAGGCTCGCCCAGGGTAAGTCACTCGCAAAGTGGCGAAGGTAATAACAGGCGACAAAGCCGGGATTGGAACGCGGGCCTCTAGGATTCCAGAGTGTAAACTCTTTACCACCACATTATTCTGTTTGTGGCTTTTCAACTCTGTCTGTGGTGATGATAAGAGTAATATTAATAAGAGTTAGCCCTCGTTGCATGCCCAAGAATTTAAATCCTGGGCAGTTTTGCTTCAAAGCCTAAGCTTTTAACTCTCAGAGAAAAAAAAAATTATCCCCTTTTTAATGCTTCTCCTGCCCTTCTATTAATACCAAGAAGAAGGTCTCAGCTCAGTGCTGATGTTTTTAATGCGTCTCTAGAATATACACAAAGAGAGAGAGCCAGCCTCGGGCTCATACTGTCTAGAAGGGACCTAACGGCGCTATGCTTAACTTCTATGCTACACACCCAGACAGATGCGGTAATTCCCTCTCTCTAGAGGTGCTATGGCTCCCTGTAGCCAGAAAGGCAGTGGGGGGGGGCAGTGCTCAGCTTCAGGAGCTCTCGGAGCCTGCAGAGGTGACCAGCAGTCAGGAAGGCTCTCATTCCTGGCCCAGGTACGTTACAGAAGGTGATGGATGGCAGGGCACTGGGGGACCAGTAGGCTTCTCTGACACCGCCAGATGTCACGCGGCCTGCATCAGCTGATGGACAGACTCTCAACCCGCGGCGAGCAGAGCTGTAGGCAGCGCCTTGCCACACAGCGCGTGACTGGAGCCACAGACCGTATCAGTACCTTCACTGCGCTCACCGCGAAGATCCTTGGGCAGTTCCCTGCCATCTCTGGGTCTCAGCCTCCCCCCTGAGAAACAGAAATAGCAATGCCTACCCCCAAAGGATGGTGCTGAGGAATAAGTGAGACCACGCATGGGAAAGTACTGTGTAAAGACTGGATAAATGTGAACTTTTGCCATGTTCATTATTGGAGTCAAAGTGTATCATAGGTACGCGGGCATCATGAGCGTAAAGTAAATGGCTGACACTGGCGTGAGACGAGGCCACCTGTCTCTTTTTTAATTATCTTTGCTTTTGTACCTTTCTCTCTCATTGTATTTTGCTCTTCCAGGGCAGGGAACTTCTCACCCATCTGGGCAGCCTACTGCCTAAGGCAGTGCCGGGCACAGCAGAGACATCAACAAATATTTGCTATAGGGATAGATTATGGATGATGCATAAATGGATAACCGGGTGTGTGGATGGTTGGATGAAGGATGAAGGATTGATGGGTGAGGGACGGATGGGTGGACAGATGGATAGATGGGTGGTGGATGGTTGGCTTGTGGGTGATGCATGGATGGCTGGAAGGATGGATGATGGATGGATGGCTTGTGGGTGGATGGATGGACAGATGGATGGGTGATGGACGAGCAGATGGATGGACGGATGGATGGGTGATGGATAGATGGCTTATGGGTGGATGGCTTGTGGATAGGTGGGTGGATGAAAGATGGATGGATGGATGGATGGAGAGACGGATGGATGGGTGATGGATGGATGCCTTGTGGGTGGATGGATGGACGGATGGATGGGTGATGGATGGGTGGATGGATGGCTTGTGAATAGATGGACGGATGGAGGATTGATGGGTGAGGGATGGATAAATGGATGAGGACGGACGGGTGATAAAATCCAGGTGCACTTTAGGATGTAGTTCTTGACTGGGTCAGATTGTTAGTCTGGTCCTGGATCCCAGCTGTCCAAAGCTCTCAAGCACATAGTGAGCCCGTGTGTGAGCGGTTGTGCCATCCTGAGGAGGGTTTGGCAGAACATGAGGGTTGTGGGGGGAGAAATTTTCAAATACAAATGGAGTTTTAAAACAGCTTCTGGAGTGTGCCCTCTGAGAGTCCTCCCCCATCTCTTAACACAGGCCACACGGCCAGACCCGTGCAAGGAAGGCCTGTATGCAGAAGGCTGCCGGTGGGGCTGGTCAAAGTGAAAGACCCTGAGAAGGCATCCGTCATGCCATTCAACACAGCACAGCCGCAAGGGACACTGATTTTTCTCAGATGGGTTTTCAAGAATGGCTGGGAATGAGAACGCCCCGGCGAACCGCCACAGGAATTTTCAGGGTCCCCCCCCGGGACAGGCCTACTGATGATGGATTGTCTCAGAGTCCGCCTACCTCCCCATCGGTCTCTAGGGGCCACCTTGAGCCAGAAGTGGGGACAAGGCAGTCATTTCTTCATCCATAGATAGTCACCTGGCCTAGCGTCAGGAGCACAGAGCAGTGGCTAGCCGCGTCTACAGGAGCCAAGGACGCTTTATCAAGGAAGCAACACTGACTTTGCATTAAGTTTTGAAGGACACGTAGGAATCCAGCAGAAGTGTCGGAGCGGCTTGCCAAGCACACCGTCCCAATGCCGGGAACTCGGCCGCATGCACACGACACCCTCACTGGTGACACGGGGTGGGCGGAACGATGACTTCACACTTCTCTGCAAGCTGTGGAGACAGAACAGGGCGTGGCGAAGCATGCCAGGTCATAGACAGAGGGAGCCTCATACAACCTTGAAGGAAAAGGAGGAAGGAATTTTCCAGGAGGACCAGATGGGGGACGCTTCGGAAGGGAGCCGTGCGCACAAGGCATGGAGTCATGGAGGCGCTCTTTGAAGAAAGAAGGGGCGAGGTGCTCGCCTGTCGTTCTGCCTGCCTGGCAATCGGTGCTCCCCAGCTGTGGGAGCGGCATCCTCACTCTCCTCCGGGGACGTCCACTCTGGGTCTAGGAGATTCTGTTGCGGCTGACCCCAGCCCTAGGTCCGGGGTGGAGCAGATGACCCAGGCCCCGCCTTTCAGAGCCACACCCCTCACGACGACAGGCTTAGGGAGGAGGACAAGTGACCCTCGCCCTGGCTGATGAGCCCTCCCTGGGAGGTTTACTGGTGCTAAACTGGGGGGGGGGGGTATAAACAGGGAGCTGTTAAGGGCCACTACATGAAGAAGGCTTGCATACAGTGAACCCAACAAAGGAAACGGAGCTCTGAGAGAGGGAAGAAAAACAGAAACAGAAGGAGAGATAAAGAGAGGTGGAAAGGAACAGAGACCGAATCCTGCACGACATCATCCAAGCACCTGAATCTAGCTGAGCCTGAAGCCCTGCTCCCTGGCATGGGCCAATAAAAACTCACCTTTTTGCTTATGCTTGAGTTGAAGTTGGTCACCTGTGACCAAATAAATAGCCTTGCTCGTTTTTGTATCCCAATACCCACACTGAGAACTCAGGCCACGGGGAAGGGATGGATGAAATTCAGCCTGCCCCCCATGGTAACTGTACCCCTGCCTCGCGGGAGCTCATCCATTAACTTCCCCAAAGCGGGGTGTCCCAGAGTGGGAGGCCCTCTAGGTTATAAGTGGATGTGTCCATTTGTCCATTCGTGGGAGCCTTGACCAGAGGGGTGACCTTCATTTCCTGCCTATTTTGAAGATCCCAGATTCTTTGTGGCAAGCTGAGTGGTAAGCTCAGTTGTGACCCCAGCATACAGATCGTGCTCTGTAAATACCTGCCCGATGAATTAATTCATGCTACCTTATGTAAATGTTAACATAAATATGAGATACGAGATTCACTGGATGTGCAGAGCACCGATTCTGACAGAAGGTGAACCCTGTGTCCATTTCCAAAAAAAAAAAAAAAAAAAAAAACAGCCACTCTTGAGAACAGGGGGCCTTCCCAATTCCATGCCTTGATGTTTTGGGGGTGGGAGGCTGGGGGAGAATGCATCCTGGGGCTTCTGGAGCTTTGACAGGGATTATAACCCCACTGGAAAGGAAAATAAGCTGGAAGCAGAGAAAATCAGGACTTATATTGAAAAAGCAACTGGAATTCATTATAGCAAGATCAGCGGGGAGCCACATCTCCTGGGTATTTCAGGGACACATGGAAGAGAAGACCCGCTCCGGCTCTTTACTGGAAGGTTCCTCTCCAGCGAGCACCCCTGGCTTTCAAGGTAGACATGGCTGGAGATGCATGAATGGAGGGAAAACCAGAAAGGCTTTTTTTTTTTTTTTCTTAATTTGGGTAACCAGCTGACTTTGTTCGCACCCTAGATGAGGGAAAGCCACTAAAACAAGGAAGACAGCCCTTAGAACCCCCATACAGGCAGCCATACAATGTCTTTAAATTCACTAGAGGCCATGTCTGCTTTGAAAAAGTAGAAACAAAATCAAGGACAAAAAGGAATGATAACACCCAGAGCTGGCACAGTCAGGTGCAAGTAACAGATTCAGTGCTCCTGGGGAACCCGGCCCAGCCCGGGCCAATAGCCTTCTAAATCACTATCTCTGGCCTGGCTCACACTCTGACCCCTGGGGCAGTTTGATTCCCCTCTCCCCTCGCTTACTCTCTCCCACTTCCTCCCACCTGCACTTGACATGGCCTCTGGGCCATCACACAGACATCACACACTTAACCCGGCCAGGTCTGAACTCAAAATCCCTCTCTTCCCACTAAATAATCAAAAAACCCAAAAACCTGTTTCCACTTCAGTCTTCCCCATTACAGTAATAAACACATTCATTTGGTGAGGACAGAAATCTAGGAGTCGTCCTCAGCGTCTCTCTTCTCTGACTCAACATCCAATGGGCCAGCAAATTCTGTTGGCTCTACCTTCAAACTTTATCCTGAATCCATCCAGTTCTCTCGTCTCCCCTGAAAGCCAAGCCACAAGCATCTCTCACCTGGACCACCACCTGTCACCCCTCCTATTTCTGCCTCTACCCAGCATTCTCCACACATCAGTCACAATGCTCTTTCGTTAAATGCTAATCAGATCCTACCACCTCCTTGCATAAAAACCCTCAAAGGCAACCCACTGTATTTAGAATGAAGTCCAAATGTTATACACCACAGCCAACAAGGCTCTGCATGACCAGGTCCCTCCCAAGCAACCTGACCTCTCTTATTCTGCAATAGCCCCATCGGCCTCCTTAGAGATGTTCAAATCTGCCAAAACTCCTGACCCCAGGGCCTTTGCACTTGCTGCCTTTTGTTCTTGTTTCACTCTTCTTCCTTCTTACCATCCTCTAGGTTTCCACTTAAATGTCACCTCCTCAGAGAGGCCCTCTTTGCCTCCACACCCCCACATCTAAAGGAGACCTGCTCCCACATACACCCACAGGCAGAACAGTGGGCAGACTGTCACACCATTTATAAAGAAGGGTTATAGACGAATCCTTGAAAAATGCTACCAGTGCTTGCCCCTGGGAGAGGGAGTGGGTGGCTGGGAACAGGGAGACTTTTTACTGTGCATTGCTTTATGCCTTTGAATTTCAAATCATGTGCATATATTATTATTCCAAAAATTTAAATTAAATCAAATCAAATAAGGAAGGAAAGAAGGGAGCGGGAAGAGAGAGAAAGAGGGACAGGGACAGGGAGAAGAAAGGGAGAGAGAGAAGACAGGGGGAAGGGAAGGCGGGAGAGGGAAGGAGAGGTAGGGGGAAGGAGGGAGGGGAGGAAGGGAGAGAGAGAAAGATACTCTTGGGAAATGGTTCCAAGGAAATAACCCCACAAACAAAAATGAACTATTCAAGAAAAGAATCACTGTGCTATTAAACTATAAAGGAACCAAAAAGATAAAATAAATGCCCAGCAACATAGGAATGACTCAGAAAAGAGTGCTTTGTGAACAGAATGGAGTAGTAGGACCCCCTTAATCATGATCATTATTAGGACTGCAGAAATGTGGAGAATGTTTATGACAATAATTAATGGAAAAGCAGACTATAAAGGAGTATATTAAGGAGGGGAAACAGTGCAGCGGCAACAGAGCCGGTCCTGAGCCCTCAGCGCCTGCTCTAAGGAGACCAGGGCTGAAACACGGCGGCAACATCTCGGCTCTGAGCACGGGCCCGTCTTGGAGACCGGAGACCGAGGCTCCTCGGTGCCCACGCGGGACTGGGGCAGTGGCAGAGGCGGCTGGGGCCGGCGTTAGGACTCCAGGAGATCTTGCCGGGGTGATGCCAGGCAGGGTTTCTTCTCAGCCTGGGCACAGCTGACATTTGGGGCTGGGTCCGTCTTTGCTGCTGGGGTTGTGCTGCGCAGGGTGAGAGGTCTCCGAGCAGACTGGCCCTCACCCACCGGACACCAGGAGCAGCCCCCCCGCCCCCTGCCCGTCATGACACACAAATGTCTCCGGACATTGCCCGGTGTCCCCTGGGGCGCAGAATGGCCCCCGGGTAAGAACCCCGGTAGGAGGCAAATCACGGAGCTCCTCTGTCAGTTTCCCCAGCTGTAAAATGGGAGAGTGCCTCGCACACAGGTGAATTCTCTCCCCTCCTCCGCACACACTAATTACGGCTATATTTTTTAAAGAATATGTATATTAAACGGGTTTTTTATGGTGCCTTTTAAATCCAATAAAATAGGTGAGGCTCCTGCTCCCACGGGGACCCCCAATTGCCAACTTGTCGGTGACACACCTCAGACACAGTAATTATTTATCATCTGCTCGCCCCCTCGGCCACCCCGGCCTGGTTTTATAGGACACGTGCATTCCCTCACTAGGGGCTTTAATGGGGCCACGATTAATTCATAAAATATTAGGAAGCACTTTGCCACATCATGGTAATAGCCCGAATTTCCACACAGGGTCTTTGTAGTTTAATGGCAGCTCAAATAATAAATTGCTTTAATGTCTTATTCAAGCTTTTCCGGAGACCGAAAATGTCAGCTCTAGAATTAGAGATTTCCTCATCCAGCCCTCAGCTTACAGATGGGAACTCTGAGCTCCCTCCACCCCGTTCCCCTGGTGCGCTGGGCCACCTCGCTACCACCAGGCCACGCTCCCTCGGGAAATCACCATTAATCAGGGCAGGATTCGTTTGGGTCAGCAAACGAATGGGCACTTCTGGCCACTAGCTGGCATCTGAGTGGGCTCCATGTTTAGAATTAGCCAGAGAGTGAGGCTGGAGTGGGTGGTTTAAGGGGGAAAAAAAAAACAGCTTGAAAAGTTATTCTTCTACCATGTGTAACCACCTCCAAACTCCCCCAGTCACCTGTGGGATAACAAGGTCTGGGATTACAGCACCTCTCTCGAGTGGGCAACACGGACAAAATGCCCCGAGGATGCCACCTCACCCAGTCTCTGCCCTGCTCCCCGTCGGCAGTCATCCAGGGCACAGAGCCCGTTCAGGAAACTCACTGCCGGGTCCCGGGCACCACCCCCGTGCCCCTGGCCCTGGCCGCCTCCCATGGGCTCAGCCAGCAGCCAGGACAAGTTAGCGACGCCGTGGTCCGTGGCAGGTGGCAGGCAGGAACCTGACTCCTCACGTCGCAGGGGCATCTCCCAGAGTCGCCGGTGACCTGCTCAGCACACACTGCGCCGCCCACACCCCCGCACCCTGTCTCATGGCCCCCCTTCGCCACCGGAACTTCTAGAATCCCCTCCCAAGCACACTGCCACTCACAGTCGGCATCTGGGAACCCTGCGAAAGGCAGTGGCCCAGCAGCCCAGGCGCCTTGAGCGGAGCTTCGTTCTGTCAGTCCTCCCAGCACTGTCTCCCTCTGATGGTGACTCTGGGTCTCATAGGACAAGGCAGACCCTTTTCTCCCACAGAAGCCTTTGACACATTTCAAAACAGCTCCCACATGCCCCAGGCCACTCTGCCTTCCATTTTTCCCTTGGCTTAAAATGCTGCTCCCCAACACTGTTAAACCGCATCTCCCGCTGTGTATGAGAGCCAGGTGCCTGGCTGACACGCCCCAGAAGAGTATGCAGCCCACAAGGACTGAATTCCTCTGTTCCTTAGTTCCTTGAATTGCAAGCCATTAATGGGTGAATTTAAGACACAGACTGCATTTCCCTGTGAATGTCACCCTCCTGGTTCCTCTCCAGAAGACCCACAGCGGTTCATTAATGTCCCTCTTAATTGGGGCCACCCAGAACTGATCCCAAATGCTTCAGGTGTGCCTATACAGTGGCAAGGAAGAGAGGGACCACACCTCCCTCATACAGTATATAATGTTTCTATTGATATGACCCAAGGTCACATTCTGGTTTTGGAACCTATTTTACACTGTCGGCCCAGAATAACAGCACAACAATAGCAGCAGCGTCGATAACAATAGTAATATAAAAATGCATATACATCCTTATTATGTGCTAGACCCTGTCCTCATATCAAATTCGATTAACCAGAGCCTGGCCATGTCCTATGCGGGGATTCACCAGCTACATCCTGTTTGTTCACTCTTTGGAGCTGAGTGCCATACGTTACATTTTTCCATCTAATAGTTCCCCTAGTGGGATGCAGCCACCTCCAACCTCTCCCCACGGCTCTGCACCCTGAGATTTCCTCCGACTGCCTGATGACTATATGTTTGATCTAAGTGCCCAAACCCATCTTGCAGGTCATGGATTAAATGTTTCCACTTCAGCACCAAGGACAGGTCCTCACCAGCCCCTACACACACACACACACACACACACATGTGCACACACACACTGGCCCTCTGGCCTGGACCCCCAGCCACCCACACTCACAACTTATCCACTTCCCCATCCTGCCCCCCGGCTTTGTGACCAGCTCTACAGAAACTGGCTATCAAGCGTCAGGCTTGATGAAGTTCATTGACTTCACAAATGCTCAGTAGCCAGACCTGGTCCTACAGAGCTTTCCAGAGATCCGTCCATTTAATCTTCATAACAACAACCGTGCAGTGGGTACTACTATTATCCCTCTTACAGACGAGGAGCTGAGGCACAGAGAAGGTCAGAAACTTGTGGTTCCGTATCCAGCGATGGGGGAGCCGAGACACCCGCACAGGCCGGCTGCCCAGGCCGGCACCCGGCACGGCTCCAAGCTGTAGGCTGCCGGAGTCACGGTCCCAGTTCTCAAGGGCTCTTATTAAACACATAAATAAAATACAGGGAGGCCACGCACGGACTGAGGGTGAGAGGACATCACAAACCACAGGTTTGGTTTTGTTGCTTTTGCTTGTTTTTAATCAAGGATTTTGATTGCTGCAATTCCGGGTTTCTGAGGTCCATATTAACGACGCAGCGAGGTCACATTCTAGGCTTTCGGAGCTCAGAGAGCGCCTCTCCCCTCAAGATGCAGTCTGACCGCCCCCCCCCTTAACCCTGGGGCGGGGGGGCGGGGAGTATTTCATCTTCATTTTACAGATTAGAAGACGGAGGTTCCCAGAGGCTGAGTGGTTTATCCCTGATCACACGCTCCAGAAGGGGCCGAGGCAGGGCTTGAACCCACAACGCTGGCGCTCAGATTCCCAGACACTGTCCGTGTCTGGAGCCTCCCCTGAGTCCTCACTTCTGCCCAAGCCAGAAGGAGTCGTGGTAGAGGGGAGGGAGGGGCCAAGCGTGTACCGTGTATACACAGAGCAGGGGTGTGGGATCAGCTCCACGGAAAGAAGGGGGGGAAGTCTGTCTCCATGGTGACGCGGAACCCGAACAAAACAGCACACACAGATTACCGTAGCCTTGAGCACCGCCACTCCGTCCTCCCGGCAATACAGCCTGAGAGCCGATTGCTAGGCCTTCCAACCTGCCTGCCCGCTTCTGAGAGCCTTTCTTTTTCATTATTCCCATTATTAAACCTGGCACTTTATAACAGCTAAATGTTTTCTAATTATTTACAGGTTCACCTTCACAGCACCCCATGAGATAATGATCCTGCTGTGCATTTCTGTAAGATTCTGCCCGCCTCCAAAAACTCAAATTGAGTTACCAAGATTATCTCATTGATCCTCCCACTTAAGGCTCTGTCAGATCCGTAGAAAGCAGTTAGTGTTGCTTTCAGCTGACATGCAGGGACACTGAGGCACAGATGGGTAAGGACCGCTATCGAGGGTTTTACTGTAAATCAGTGGGTGGGCCACAGACAGCATTCTGGGTTCTTTCTTTCTTTCTTTCTTTCTAGCCCTAGAACAGGGAGATTAAATGGGTTTCCTCTCATTACCAATCTCAGTCACTGACGATGACTCCTGGTCAATTGTGTTACGAAGGATTCTGAGGCAGCGTCTGAGATTTGTAGGAAAAAGTAATACGATCAATGAAGGATGCCGACCATGGGCGAAGAAGGGGGTGGTGCTGGCACTCACGCTGCGTGTCCAGAAATGGACCCGTTTCTTCCCAGGACCACAGTCAGTGTCCCTGGGAAGATCACATGCCGGTTGTCAGCCGGGAGCGATTTTGTCCCCCAGAGGACATGTGAAAATGCTTGGAGACATTTTGATGGGCATTTGGACCCACTGAGGTGGGTGCTAATGGCACGGAGGCTTCTGAACGCCCTACAAGGCACAGGACAGCCCCCCACAACAAAGAAAGATCTGATCTAAAATGCCAACAGTGTCAATGTTGACAAACCCTCCACAGAGCACACCCACGCATACACACACACACACACACACACACACACACACACAATACTTTGGGCTTTTGTCCTTGGTCCTCAACAGGTCAGATGTCAACATGAGTGCTTATACCTCAATATGCCCAAACCCCAAATTCCTGATTTTCCCCCCTTAAACCTGTTTCTCACCGTTTTTCTCCATCTCTCAGCAAATGGCACTACCACCCATCGGTCTCTCAGATCAAAACCCCAGAGGCCGCCCCTGGCTCCCCTCCCTACCGCCATCACCTCCTAACTTGACCCCAGCCACACCCACCTCTTTTGCATCCCTGCTCCCACTTCAGGGTCTACACACTTGCCATTCCCTCTGCCTGACCCGCTTTCCCCAGATCCTCCCTGGGAGGCTGTTTTCTGACAGTCGGTTCTCAGGGAAAACATCGGCTCCCCAGGAAGGCCTCCCTCCCCCGACCTCCCTTTCATTGTATTTCTCACTCTCTGAAACCACTGTATTAATTTGTTTATTTGTTGCCTTGCCACTCTTCCCCCTAAAAAGGAATCGAAAGTTGATAAGAGTAGAGGGACCTTGTCTTTTTTGTCACTGAAATCTTATTACCAAAAAATTAGCCCCAAAACTCAAAAACAAACACACGCAAAAAGCACTTGGCATACAGCACGCACTCAACTTTCTAAGGAGTGAATGAATGAAATTTCAAGGACAGGTGCCTTTCCAGCAAAGGAAATGGAGAACCCCTTCCGCTGAGTGGGACCCAGGAGATGGAGACAGTCTCCCAGCCCCCAGAACCGAGAACCTTCCCTCTGCTGAGCTCCGACCCGCTGGACACGGGGGCAGGTGAGCCACTTGCCCCCCAGGCCCGGCAGTGCTGACTGGCTGCCCAGCATCTCTTGGAGTCAGTGCAGAGCCTGGCGTCTCCTTTCCCACCAGTGTCCCCACCGCAGACCATCTCCTGCATTCCAAGAGCTTCATCCAGGCCTGAAGGCAGCACACGTGCTCCCGTGCCCCGTGCTGGGCGCTGTGGAAGAGACCTCACCTGTATGTTGCCCCTTCTCAAGCTCACAACAACCCTTCAGGTGTTTTGGGCTTTTATGGCCATTTTACTGATGGGTAAATAGAGGCGCCACTAGATTGAGTCATTTGGTCAAGATCACCCAGAGCTGGCGCTGGAGGAATTCTTCCCAGGACAGAGACCCAAGGCTAGCTGCTTTTTACCTCCAGTTCCTACCAGGAAAAGGCATCTGATGAAATATTAACGTATATCCAGAGCTCAGTGAGTAGTCACGCAATGAAGGAGCGAATGAGCGAATAAATGTGTCCCGATGCCAACTGAGATTTTCTTCATGCTAAATCCAGTGGAGATGTCTACCACGCTTCCCCCTCCTCTTCCTCAAAACCTGTGCCCATCAGAGGATGTGGGGCTTCTAGGTTTAGACTGGCGGCGGGCCAGGGATACGTGATTTGCCCCTCTCATCCACCTTGCAACCAAAATGTCAAGAAGACACACAAAGCCGGGAAATGTTATAAGGGCAGCTACAAATGGGGCAATGATCGCTGCTGGACCAGAAAGGAATTTCTATGAATCCACTTATCCTTGCAGCCAAGGAAGAAGCAGCCTGAAGGGCTCCACCGCCCTCAGCCACGACAGCGCTGGGTGTGGCAGAGGCAGCACGACCCTCTGTAGCACTGAGCCACTTTCTATGGAGACCGGGACTGCTCACCCCCAGCTTCCAGCCAGCCAGCCAACATCTGCGATTCCCAGGGACGGCACGTGGCCGAGAGCCCGAGTGGACAGGCAACAGCGCATTGCATCTTGAGTTGTAAAGAAAACTGGGCAAAGATGGGGAAAAATGCAGGCAGGGTGCACCTTGGGAAGTGTAGTTTTATATCAATCATTTCTGTTAAGGAAAGTAATTCCTCTTTGCCGTATTCAAGGCTCATCGGGAGGTGAGCAAGGGAGGTCCAACCTCTAGCTAGCAGAGTCACAAGATATTTTTTAAATTCCCCAAAACAGAAATCAGCTTAGCAATATAAATGCCAGCCATCAGGGCCAGTTAAGATCTTAAGACAGGGGAGCAGGAAGAGAACAGCAGCCAAGTGTAAGGGAGAAAGATCAAAGAGAACCCACGCTACGTATGAGCCAATAGGAGGCCTGGAGAGACCGTTCCAGACCCAAAATGAGGAAGCACATGGAAAATAATCACATATTGGATGCTGGGGGGACAATTCCACAACCTAAAAAGAGGAACAATATACTCAAGATAGAGAAGAGAAGCGCCTCTTTGAAAGGCACCCGTTAAAGGAAGCACGGATAATCCGTGAAAGCATTTGTTTTGGTCCCTAAGAAAGTACAAACTCTAAACTCTATACCCAGGGCTTGGCCGATTGAAGGCGAAGACCACAGATTTCGTTGAGGAGCTGAAACGGGAGCCACGTGAGGACAGGAAGGACTGCAAGGTCCCACAGATACAAAGGCAGAGCCACCCATCGGCAGCAATGAAGGGCAGACCCAACCCCAGAGGAGCCTGAACCAGCAACGTAGTGTTAGTGACACGGAGCCCGTCCAACGGAAGACGTTTCGACACGACTTAGGGACATAATGAGACCCAACTCAAGAGGCGGGGAGGATCTTTCTGTCTTTTATATCTCTGCTCCGCTGGGCTGGGATTGATATTGGGTCCTCGAGCCTCCTCTTGCCTTAATGGAGGCACCACATGGACCCAATAGAGGTCCCAGCAGAACCAGGCTGAGGCACGGGGATGGAGAGCAAGGCACGGTCAGAGCTCGTCTAGCACGGTCTCACATTGAGCACTGGAGTAGAAACGTAGGAAGGATGTAGGGCTCGGGTGTGGGTCCTCTCCCCTGAACATCCAGAGATGCCAGAAGCTGGAGAACAAACTTTCTCAACTATTCTGGAATGCAGAAGAATGAGACAACACAGGTCCTCCAGCTTCCGGTCCAGCATATAAGGAGCCTGCAAGTCACCGATCTGTCCTAACAAGAAGTCAAAAGTGGAACAGCTATGCCATCAACAACTCTTGTTGTTCCCTAAAAGAAGTGAGGTCACAGGGCAAACTGCTGTCCCAAAATTGGAGACACAGACAGATACAGAGAGTAACAACCCTACCAGAGCAGTAACCACCATGGGAACCAGCTCCGGGGTAGGAAATCTGGAACCATAACTGACAAGTTGCCGGAGGCTCAGTGTGGACAAGTCTGAGAGATGAAAACTCCAGGGGAAGCCAGTCATTGGGGCGCCCACACTTTTGTGAGCTTGACCTCCAGAAGTTCCATCGAGTCCTCACAATGAATATCAGATAAAGATCTCATGCTTCCCGCAGGGGAGCAGGAAAGGAACAATTCTGAAATACACCAGAGCATTCTGTTTTCCTTAACAAGGCGTGCTCTCCAGAAAAACTAGTTAACCAAATCCTAACCTCCTGCGGTATTATCAGAGCCTAACTGACCTGGTGGAAGGCAAACACCCAACCCCAGCCAGCTCTAGTCCTGTTTACAGCAGTTCCTTAGGCCTAAGACATCACATCCAGCCATCAGGAAAACAATTACAGGGCATACTCCAAGGCAAAAACAAAAAACAAAAAAACAAACAACAACAACAACAAAACCCAAAAAACAAAAAACCCCACAATTTGAAGAGACAGACCAAGCATCCGAACCAGACTCAGAAATGGCAATGCTGTTGGGACTATGAGACCAGGAATTGAAAACAACTATGATTAACAGGTTAAGGGCTTTCATGGATAAAGTAGACAGCATGCAAGAACAGATGGGCGATACAAAGTGGAAAAAGTACCAAAGAACCAAAAAGGAATGTCAGAGATCAAGAACACTGTGACAGAAATAAGGAATGTCTTTGATACGCTCATGAGCAGACTAGACATGGCTGAGGAGAGAATCTCTAAGCTGGAGGATATCTCAACAGAACCCCCCAAAACTGAGAAACAAAGAGAAAAAAAAGACAGGAAAAAAAATAGAAGAGAATATCCAAGGACTGTGGGACAACTATAAAAGGTATAACATAGGCATGATGGGAATACTAGGAGAAAAAAAGAGACAGAAAAAGGAACAGAAAAATGTTTGAAACAATAATGACTGAGAATTTCCCAAATTAACGTCAGGCAGCAAACCACAGATCCAGGAAGCTCGTAGAATGCCATACAGGACAAATTCCAAAAGAATGAGACAAAGAGAACATTAAAATTATGAGAGAGGGGGCGCCTGGGTGGCACAGCGGTTAAGCGTCTGCCTTCGGCTCAGGGCGTGACCCCGGCGTTCTGGGATCGAGCCCCACATCAGGCTCCTCTGCTATGAGCCTGCTTCTTCCTCTCCCACTCCCCCTGCTTGTGTTCCCTCTCTCGCTGGCTGTCTCTATCTCTGTCAAATAAATAAATAAAATCTTAAAAAAAAAATTTTAATTATGAGAGAGAAAATAAGAGAGAGGTCAGAGAACAGAAACCAATCCCCTAAATAAGCAGTATTCTTGAAGAAAAGCTTGGAACGAAAGGAACAGTAGAAATAATTGGAAAAAATAATACAATCAATCCTCCTTAAGCTGATCTCAAAAGGTACCCAGCTAATTTTTTAAAGGGACATTTATAAATTCCATGAAAAATTCTCTATATTGAGGGTACATGAGGAAAAATTAGACAAGAGTTCAAGGGGAAAAAAGGATGCCTACGAAGGAAAAATTTGGCTGACTTTAGACATCTTTTCTTCAACATTAGATGCCAGAAAACATAGAGTGGTGCCCACAGGATGTTGAGGGAGAAGATTTAAACCTGTGGATTCTACATGCGTTCGTGCTGTCATTCATATCCAAAGACCAAGGAAAGCTATTCTCCACGTTTGGTTGTTTGTTTTTTAAGAGCTAAGAAGCAGGTCATGCGCACTGAGGATAAAGTCTACCTCTCCACGCCTACACAGCCCTGATCTCGTCTCTGCTGCTTCTCCCATTTCTCAGCTCACTCTACTCTAGCCACATCCATCTACCTTCTCCCCGCTCACCAAGCTCTGTCCCTACATAGAGCCTTTGCACACGCCATTTCCTCCACCTGCCCACAGCCCGCTTCCCCTCGCTCTTCGTGTCTTGACTTAGATATCCTTCCTCAGGGGCGCCTGGGTGGCACAGCGGTTAAGCGTCTGCCTTTGGCTCAGGGCGCGATCCCGGCGTTCTGGGATCGAGCCCCACATCAGGCTCCTCTGCTATGAGCCTGCTTCTTCCTCTCCCACTCACCCTGCTTGTGTTCCCTCTCTCGCCTGGCTGTCTCTGTCAAATAAATAAATAAAATCTTAAAAAAAAAAAAAAAGCTCTCCTTCCTCAGAGGGGGTGGGTTTGTTACCTTGTGTATTATTCACACACACACACACACTCACATATGAGTGCACACACACATGCGCATACAAACACACTAGAAGTTTCATGAGGGCAGGAACCTACCTAGTCATCCACTTCAAGATTATATCCCAGCATCTAGCATGGGACCCAACACGGCCCTGGTGGCTGTCTTATGTCGCATTCAAATCCAACCAACATATGAACAAAAGCAGAGAGAAAGTAAACTAAGGGACTTGCAATTAGCACCAAAACCAGGTAAGCAAAGGATCACATTGCGATCGTCGTCGTTACCAATATGAGTAAAAAAAGAATTAGAAAATGCTGTATCGCTCTGCTTAGTTATCAAAGAAATAGAAATCCAAGTATTAAAAGCAGAATTAACAGTAGTGTGTATCTATTTTTAAATTATTAGTAAAGAAAAAAGAAATGAACCCTAATCCATATAGTAAAAGATAGCCAAGAAAACGTGGAAAGAAAAAGGACTAAAAAATTGGAAGCATTCAACAAAAAAAAAGGAGAAATGAGATCGAATATAAATGTTGTTTGGTTAAGACGCCCCGGTTGTACCAGAAGCCTGAATCTAAGTACACTGCTCTGGCCAGATATGCACCTAACAGAAAGACATGGAAAGTGAAAATGAAAAGGCTAGAGAGAGACACATCAAGGGGACGCAAACAAAACAAAGCTGGGACAGCAATATTAAAAGATGAAAAAATAGAATCCAAAGCAAAAAGTATTCACTAGGGGAAAATAGTCATTTTATCTTGACAAAAGATAAAATCCACAATTTCACAATGAAAATATAACTGTCATGAATCGTTTTGTGATGAATAACATCGAATCAAACTTTATAAAAAACAAAAACTAGCAGAGACACAAGTAAAAATGGCAAGAGTTCTACGGAAGGGAAAGCCTTTGACCTACTTCGGCTTCTGGCCATCAAGACGGCAGAAGAACAAACAAGAAAGTCCTTGAACAGTATGAGCTATAAACCTGCTTTACCCTACACACAGGGAATGTCCCTGCTTTTTCAGGGACATTTACCAAGACACCGTCCAAAAAATTTTTAAAGATTATGAAGCAGAAAGTTCACAGGCCACCTTCTCTACCATTCAGTAAAACTAGAGATTGATTACAACATTTCAGCAAATAAGACAAAGCCCTGGGAAATTTCCAGTGCTCTACTAAATTATTCTTGGATTAATGAGAAACGAAACTTAAGTTTCAGAACCATTAGAGACAAGGGCGCCTGGGTGGCTCCATCGGTTAAGCGTCTGCCTTCGGTTCAGGTCGTGATCTCAGGGTCCTGGGATCGAGTTCCGCATCGGCTCCCTGCTCAGTGGGGAGTCTGCTTCTCCCTCTGCCCCTCCCCCTGCTCGTGCTCTCTCTCTTTCTCTTTCTCACTCTCTCTCTCAAATAAATAAATAAAATCTTTAAAAAAAAAAAACAACTGTTAGAGACAAAATTGTAATTTCAGAAAATCATTTCAAAGAAAGCAATGTATTTTGAAACGCACAAGACAGGGCCAAAGTAAGGCTCAGAGGCAAACTCATAGCATCAAATGAATTTTTTTTTTTAATACGGAAACAAAATTTTCAACTCAAATATTTGAAAACGCTAATAAAACCTCAAAAAACTGAGCCAAAAGAAAACAGGCCGTATTCAAAAACTTAAACAAACAGAATGGATAGATAGAGAACTGACTCTTGGGCTCCTGGGTGGCCCAGCCGTTACGCATCTGCCTTCGGCTCGGGTCATGATGCCAGGGTCCTGGGATTGAGCCCTGCATCAGGCTCCCTGCTCCGTGGGAAGCCTGCTTCTCCCTCTCCCTCTCCCACTCCCACTCCCCTTGCTTCTGTTCCCTCTCTCGCTGTCTCTGTCAAATAAATAAAATCTTTAAAAAAAAAAAAAAAAAAAGAACTGACTCTTAAAAACAGGCCGGGGGAGGGGGTAGGATGGGAGGAGGGGAGGGACCATAAAACAGCCTGGCAAGACCTGGGTGGAAAAAAAGGAGGGGAAGCTGGACCAAATTATCAGGGCCTCCAGAATGAGGATGTGACATCTCAGCCCAGGTCCCACGTAAGGATTTCAAGCCAGTCTGCATTTTCTGGAGGGTCTGAAAAGCAACGTTCACCAGGGCCCCTGTCACACTCGGCAGACTCCAGCAAGAAACACAAGAGAAAGAGAGAAAACTCAAATACACAGGATGAGGAGTACAAAAAGGAAACGAATCACAGAGAGACTTTTCCTTTCAATCCTAAGAAAACACTGTGCTAAATTTTATGCAAGTCAGTTCAAAACTCTCGATGAATAAATTATTTTCCGAGAAAACACAACTCACGGAAAATGGACTCCGAAGGTAGAAAACCGTAGCAACCCACTGTTAAGGATGGACTTCTTCTGCCTGGAATGCTCCTTGCCCCCCGAAGGCTGCCTCCCTTGACTCATTCAGGTCTCACTTCAAATGGCACCCCTTCGAAGAAGTTTCCATGACATGACACCCTATTAAAAACTCTAATCTCAGGGACGCCTAGGTGGCTCAGTCAGTTAAGTGTCTGCCTTTGGCTCAAGTCATGATCCCGGGGTCCTGGGATCGAGCCCCACATGGGGCTCTCTGCTCAGCGGGGAGCTTGCTTCTCCCTCTCCGTCTGCAGCTGCCCCTGCTTGTGCTTTCCCGCTCTCTCTCTCTGTCAAATAAATAAATAAAAATCTGTAAAAAAAAAAAAAATTCTCCAACCTTGAGTGCCACCTCATAGCCCTGTTCCATAGCACTTACGTCACTATGAAATTACTGAATTATCTATTACTATTTTATTAACTTACGTATTCTCTCTGTCTCCGCTGGAATGTGAGCTCCTTGCGAGCAGGGGCCTTGTTCAAGTTCTACAAGTATCCCAGGTGCCCAGCAGATAAGGGCTCCGTAAATGGGCTGAATGAATGAGTGAATTAATAAATAAGTAAATGAAGATGGAAGAAGACAAGACAGCTTCCAGAAAATCCTTCCAAATAATCTCTTATTACAAAAGAGTAAATCTTTGAAGATGGGAATAGTGTCCTGGAAAATATCTGAAGGGTGAGAACAACTTGGCTGGCAGGTGAGGGTTTCGTATATGGAAAGATGACCATGGGTCTCCAAATTCAATTCCACCTTTAGCGGGAAAATGAAAAGTCACAGAGACGTGTCGGGCTGGTGCAAGCCAGAATGCATGTGGAATCAGCCCATCAGCCTTGACTCCTGGAGGGAGTCCGATTGCTTCCCCGACCCCTGAGTCCCGGGGTCACTTCGGCCCGAATCTGGTGCCGCATGAGCCAGGATCGCCAATAAACCCGCTCTCATTGTCTATCCCGCCTCGGAAGTCGGATCTGCGAAGACAAGGCCTTTGTCTGTTTTGCTCGCCACCAAATCCACAGTGGCCTTAGCAGGGACTCCATAAATCTCAGTAAAATGCACAGATGTATATACAACCTCTTATCTGTCCTTCTGCTCTAGAATGCAAGTTCCATGAGATTAAAAACTTCCTCTGTCTCATTACCTGCTAACATGCCCGCACTTACAGCCAAGACCTAGCATGGAGTAGGGGCTCAAAGCTCAATGAAAGAATGAATCTCAAGGCGTGGGGCGCCTGGGTGGCTCAGTCAGTTAGGCGTCTGTCTTCAGCTCAGGTCATGATCCCAGGGTCCTGGGATCGAGCCCTGAATCAGGCTCCCTGCTCAGCGGGGAGTCTGCTTCTCCCTGTCCCTCTGCCACTCCCCTTGCTCATTTTCTCTCTCTCTCTCTAATAAATAAATAAAATCTAAAAAAAAAAATCTCAAGGCTTCCCATCAGAGTAATTCCCACTGTCTCTTCCTACCCATCCCAGGAAAAGTGGTTTTTGGGGGGACGGGGAAGGGCTATTTTTAAATAACCGTTCTTCTGACAAATTGAGCAGAAGTCATGAAACTGAAGGTCAAGGTCTGTGGATCTTTAAGGGATAACCAAGGGCCAGCAACTAGAAGTCAGGGCCAAGGGGAAGGCAGTCGGGTCCCAGCGCCAGCTCTGCAAGGAGGTCCTTTCCCTGCAGAGACTGAGCGTCCTTGTCCATTAAACAGAGTCGGTGTAGGTCATGATTCTCAGAATGGGCTGCCTGTCACTGGGGCATTTGAGGTCAATGAATGTCAGAAGGAGAAGTGTTATGGGGGAAAAAAATTAAGCTGAGTGGTGGAAGAGGGTGTGCTGGGAGTGGGGGTCACAGTTTTAAACAGGGTCACCAGAGAAGACCCCATACATTTTATTAGTGAGGGGGTGGGAATCTGGGAAAGAGTGTTTGGGCTGAGGAAACCGTAGGTGCAAAGGCCCTGAGGCAGAAGCATGCCTGGGGGTTCAGGGGGTTGTGCAAAAGCCCAGCAGAGGAAGCGAGGCACAGTGTAGTGGGACAACAGGGACAACTTAGGTCCAGTTCTGTGGCCACTGGGAGGACTTTGGCTTTACCCAAGGGACGTCATCCAATGTGTACAGGAACCCTCAGCAGACTATGGCGGACAAGGGGAGGCAGGAAGACCAGTGAGGGGGGTGATGGAGTGGTCCAGGCAGGGGATGGTGCTGACTCAGCCACGGTAGCAGAGAGAGGGTGAGAAACGACTGGACTCTGGATGTGTTCTTCAAGGAATCCAGCAGGATGTGCTGATGCATTGAGTGGCGTGTATGTACGTGTGTCTTCCGTCATTTGTTGAGCCAGGACTGAGAGGGGAAGGGTGTGGGTGTCACCAGTGTCACCACTCTTCCCAGCATCCCCGCTTCCTAGGCCCATGGGACGGGACCATGGGATTTGCCCTGGCCCATGGCCGGTGCCACTTCCAGGCAGAAATTCATCCCGTTCTCTGGCCTCAGCAGCCATGGAGGCCTGAGAGGGAGCCTCTCTTATCTGGGTCCCTGGAGAGGACAGCATGAAACGCAGTCCCCACGGCTGTTTGAACCCTCCCAGATTCGCAGATGGTTATGGCAGCATGACGCAGCCTGTCCCGGCGGATGAAGGCGGGAACGCAAGTGGTTAGTGTGGGGTTTGGTCCTTCCCTTCACACCTCCAAGTGGACCTGCCAACTGAGTGGTGAGTTGAGACTTGTGTCCACCCCACCCAACCGTGCTCCGGGGAGGATCTCCCTCCCTCTGTGCCTCTTCCAGAACCACCCAGAAGGGCTCTCAGAGGGGGTGGGGGGATACAGCATGGGACAAGGCTGGCAGCCGAGAGCAGCAGGGAGTTAAGCCTCTCCCTCCCCTTTTCCAGAATGGACCTTCTGACTGAGAATGCAGGGTGGGCAGAGGCCCGGAGAGAAGGGAGGACAAACGGACATAGACAGAGGGTGGTGGAGGATCCACAAGTGTGTCCCAGAGGCGACAGGCACAGATCCAGTTGGCTGCCCAGAAGCGGCCGCCCACAGACTGAGTTTCCTACTAGACTGTGAATGACTGATAAAAATAACCTGGGACAGTTTGGAGAGGCCCCCCAACAGGGCACGGGTGGAGGGAGGAGGGAGGCCAGGCGAGGGAGGAAGGGTGCTTTCGCCACACGCCCAGGGCCGAGGGAGGAAGGCCTGGCAGGACCCCCTGGACAGAGCCACAGACTCCGGAGCTTCTGGAGAAGAGCAGAGAAAGGGCCACATGGGCCCCTTCCTGCCTCGCGGGCTATTTCGGGCTCCCCTCTGCTGCTCCCTCCGCGTGTGTGTGCGAGCGTGCGTGCATGTGTGCGTATCTGTGTGTGCCCCCGGGTCTGCGTCTCTCTCCCTTTGTGTCCTTTTGTCTCCCACTGCCTCTTTCCACCCCACTCTGTCCTCTCCCCACCCTGGTCCCGCCGTCACCTTGGACCGAGTTCCTGGGAGGCTGGGACACAGGACAAGGCCCCCACGGCCACTGGCCGTCCCCACAGCGGGGAAGTGGGCAGGCCCCGCACCCTACAACCAAGGTATCCAAACGGCCTGGGCAGCGTGGGGCCAGGCCACCTTCCACAACTCACCAACATCACCAGCCAATTGCAGAGTTCGGGCCCCTTGTATTTGTTTTTGGAGCTAAGGGGCTGTTTGGGGGCAGGGATTCTGGCCTTCCATTTGGAGTAGGTATCAACCAGGAGTCCCTGCAAGGAGCCCGTCCAAAAAGCCTGGTACCACCATTACCCCTACTTTTCAGATACAGAAACTGAGGACCACGTTTCCCCTGAAAACTCGGAAGAGAAAAAACTTCTGCTTGCTCTGTTCTAAACCATAGTCTCCACCACTGTCCCCACCCAAACCACATCTTTGGATCTGTTGAGATCCTTGGGACAGGCCTGGGGAGCCACGGGGGCTCCGCACAGGCCAGGAGGGCTGTCTGACCCTGTCCCGTCACGTTCTCCCCAACCTCTCCTCCTGACACACACACACCCTGGCCCCCCAGGCAGCCCTCAATGGTTCCTTGGGGTTTGAGCATTTCCAAGGCAACACGCACATTCCCAGGACGGGGAGACACTGGGTGTCAGCTCTCGGATCCCAAGGGACTTTGCCACTTCCTAATGACCGCTGTGTCCCGCTCCTGGGACACCACAGTGAGAAGCTGAACGCGGTCCCTGGTCTGCTCTGCGGTGCTCACTTTAGGATGAGAGAGGGAAATCGTAAAGAGGCAAGGAAATAAATAAAAAGGTCATTTCAGAGAGCCGCCTCTGGAAGAGACAGCAGCTAGGGCTGGGGGTTGACGAGGGTCTGCGGGCAGAGCAGAGACCTACAGATGGAGGAAGGGAATTCCAGGCGAGGGATGGACAGGAGCGAACACCCCCAGGGTGTTCCCAGGTGGGAAATCAGCTTGGAGGAGCCAGAGCTGCAGGGGGGGCCAGCTGGGCAGAGCAGGGGGAACGGAAGGTGGTCCCAGGAGACAAGAGAGCAGGAGGCAGGGGGAGCCGGCAGGTAGGGGCTCTGACTGGGGGCCAGTCCCGCCCCACACTCGGCCAGCCCCGGGCCTGCCCACTGCCTCATTCCCAGACGCAAAATGACAGGGCTGGCTCAGAACGCTGGTGCCCACCCCTGCTGTGTTTCCAAAACCCCTGGGGTGCTAGTTAGAAATACAGATTCCCGGGCCTCGCCCCGACCCACCAAACAAAAAGTCCAAGGGCAAGACCCTGGGGATGTGCATTTTAACAAGTTCTCTAGATGAATCAGGGGCATAGGCCAAGTTTGGGAAACAGCAGGTGGTCAGAGATAGCCTGATGTGGTGTCCAGGGACGGACCTCAGGAAACTAGAGGCCCAGCGGTGTGTTTAGGGGGATGCCTTTCTCTGCGATGCAGGCACCTGGTTTCAGGCCAGCATCACAGAGTCCCAGCACACCAAACAGTTAAGAACCTCTGGCCTCTGGGGACGCCTGGGTGGCTCAGAGGGTTAAGCGTCTGCCTTCGGCTCAGGTCATGATCTCTAGGTCCTGGGATCGAGCCCCGCGTCAGGCTCCCAGTGCAGTGGGGAGTCTGCTTCACCCTCTCCCTCTGCCTCTCCACCTCTCCCTGCTTGTGCTCTCTCTCAAATGAATAAATAAAATCTTCAACAACAACAAAAAAAGAACTTCCAGCGTCAAGCTCAGCTGCAGTGTCTTGGCTAAAAGAAGGAGGCCAGGGCTGGAGGGCATGGCCAAACTCCTTCGGTTCCCAGAGGCTCCCCAGCTGTGTCAGGAGGGCCAGCTCTGCCCCTGCCTGACCAGCACCTACTGCCCCTTTGACTAGGACCAGCCCCTGAGTCCGAGCGACGCCCGCGATAGAGCGATTGCTTTAATGCCGCCAGTTCTTCCCCCTTCCGTGCATCCATGCCCTTGGCCACCATTACACTGCAGCACCCCACACGCCGCCTCGGGACTCGGCCAGGTGACTTGCTCTGGCCAATGGGATGTAAGGACACGCGGCATCCGCAGAGGCACCATACAGCGGTGCTCGCTCCCGCGTTCACGTCTCCGACACGACCATGAGAGCGGCCGGGCTAGCCTGTCGGACGATAAGAGGCCCCGGTGCCACCATGATCCCGGGCCCCCGCCAGTGACTCCCGCACGTGAGTGAGCCCAGCCCAGCCTAAGTCGCTGAGCCACAGACTCGCGCTGAGTCCACGCCTGCAGTGGTCCGCCACGGAGGTTTTGTTGTTACGCAGCGTTACATAGCAAGAGCTAACTGCTACACTCCTCTCACTCTCAGACCACCTGGCTCAGGCAGAGATGTCTTGCCCGCCCCCGGGGTGTGACCACGTGACCAAGGGCACAAGTGACCAAGGCCTGGCTACCCCCTTGGGCCACACGGATGGCCTAGGGGCTGAGGACATAATCCAGTTCATCCTCCAAGAACCAGTTCTGGAACTTTTGTTTGGACCTTGGGAAGGAAGACCTCGCTTTTCCACTGAAGTTCTTGGAAGGACAGGAGGTAAGCTCAAAGCTGTCAGGGACGGCCACAAGGGGAGCGTCCACTTGAGGATAAAGTTAACCCAGAGGGAGGCAGAGCCAAGTGCTGGAAAGACACAGATTCCCAGTAACCCTGCTTGATCCAGCCACGCCACCACCCAGACTCTTCTCGCGAGACTTTCTATGAAGAGACACCACGGGGGCGCCCGGCAGGCTCAGTTGGTAGAGCGTCGACTCTTAATCTCAGGGTTGTGAGTGTGAGCCCTGCGTTGGCTGTAGAGATTACTTAAGGGGACACCTGGGGGGCTCAGTCAGTTAAACGTCTGACTCTTGATTTCGGCTCAGCTCATGATCTCAGGGACATGAGATCGAGCCCCACATCGGGCTCCGCACTCAGCAGAGTCTGCTTGTCCCTCTCCTTCTGCTTCTCCCCCCATTTGTGCTCTCTCGCTCTCTCAAACAAATAAATCTTTAGAAAAAATTAGAATCTATAAAAAGAGAGAGACCACAGTTCCTTTTTTTTTTTTTTTTTTTTGCTCAAGGCCATCTCACTTGAGTTTCTCTTGCTTGCAGTGACTCCTACAGTCCCGGCCAGAAGGGCTGACTCCTTTATGGAATGTCTGCCCGAGCGCCATCCGTTGCCCCGGCTCCCAGCTCTGGCCTCCTCTGCCCAGAGGACCGGTTGTGTAATCCTACCCCCCATCCCAGCCGCGGCCCCCTGCACCACGCCATTCCATCAGATTCTGTCTCAAGACCGTGAACCAACAGACGTGGAATCGAAACTTGTTACCAGCAGAGCTCGGCTCTAGAAATGGCAAACTGGAAAGAGGAGGGTTTGCTCGCCCCGTCGGAAGCGTTTGCTTTTGGCCTGCAGGACAGTCTCCTTGTTTTGAACTGAATCGGTTTCCAAATTTTAACAATCAAGAGATTTCCTAGAAACACCTGGAGTGTTGACAAAATGGACAGTGGGGTCCCCTATGGGCCTCCACCCTGCAATGAAAATGGTCGTCTGGGACCCAGCTGCTGCCCCTCTAACAGAGGCAGATGCCCCCACTTCCCCCACAGGCCCCACCAGTCCCTCTATGGCCCCCTCCTGTTGTTCTGGGCTGGGCCCTGTAGGATTTTAGTTGGCGGGAGGGCCCATCACCTTGGGCCTCCAGGAGCCCAGGTGGGGCCCTGGCATTGACCTGTGAGGCCTGGTGACTACATCTCCGCCTGGACACTGTGGGGGGCAGCAGCCCCCCATGAAAAACGCCTTTTTCCATACTGGGGCTTGAGTCTGCTTCTGTCCTTCTTGGGACCAAAAGAGCTTCACCACCATGGTCCTGCAGGTGACACAGAGAGGCCCGAGGTCATAGTATCCCCAAAATATGGTTCTGAGCCTGGTACCCCAGAATTGAAACAGGGGCGATGACCACACCGAACCCCTCCAGCTCCCCATGGGGTCCCATGGAGCACCGCTTCTCAGGAGCAGAACAGAAGAGGGGGGAGCGAAGAAAGAGTGACTGACAAGTCCGTGGGAATGATGGACACGGAGCACAGAGCCAGGGCCTCTGGCTGTACCCAAAAGTCCAAAGAAGTTCTAGAATCCCAAATGCATTCAACACACAGTCACTGCACCCTTACTAAGTGCCAGTCCGTCTAGGTGCTGGAATGTGGCATTCTGTGACATGGACCAAGTCCTGCCCCCATGGAGCTAGCTGGTGAGCAAGGGCAGAGAGATCATAAAGAAGATAAACGAGTATGATATGTAGTGGGTAACACAACAATCACACCCATGGGGGAGACGGTGGGAAGGAAGTGCTGGGGCGGGGGGGCAAGGTCGCTGATTGAGAGGGCGTGGGCAGGGAAGGCCCCTGGGAAAGAGGACATTTGAGACCAGACCCGCCTGCCTTGCAGACATCTGGGAGAAGAGTCCCCAGAGGGCAGGAACAGCAAGTACAAAGGCCCTGGGGCAGGAAGGTGTTGGCCTGTTCAAGAACCAGCAAGGACGCTCTTGGGGCTGGGGCAGAGTGGAGGGGGTGGGGTCAGAGAGGCGATGCGGGTACATCACAGCGGGCCACAGGCCCTGGAAGGCATCAGCCCTAAACCTGAGTGAGACGGACTACACAGGAGGGCCGTGCACAGCGGAGGGAGGTGATCTGACTTGGGTTTCACTGCTGCATAGAAAGCAGACCATGGGGGCCAAGGGCAGAAGCAGGGACCCCAGGGAGGGCCTACTGCCTGAGTCCAGGGGTGGGGTGCCAGGGCACAGGCCAGGGCAGACCTGTGGGGCCTGTTCGGTGGGGGCTGGATTCTGAATGAAGAGCCGGCAGGATTCGCCAGCAGACAAGATGGGGTCATGAGGACCAGAGGTGCCGAGGAGGACTCTCCCAAGGCCGGAGCCCCTGGAAGGGGACAGGTCATGTCCACAGTGAGGGGGCGGGTGGGAGGGGGCAGCCCGTGGCCTCCCGGGGAAGCCTGCTGCCACTCCCATGGGATCCCTGGCCCAGTGTCAACGGACCTGCCAGGCTTTTGAGAAAAGCCGTAAATCCAGACGTTTCTGTGAAGTGTCTCCATTTTCAAATGCTGGCAACTGTAAATACCACGGGGCCAAAGGAAACAGATGGAAAGTTCCGAGCAGACCCGTGGGCCACGGGGTCGTTCACAGCCAGGGCCCTTACTGGGTATCTGCCGTGTGCCGACAGAGTGCCCACACCATCGGCTTTACCTCCAACAAGGCGGGGGGGGGGGGG